>NC_086322.1:228093647-228388647 GCF_036172605.1 Pelobates fuscus
ATACGTATCCGGGGAAAACAATCATTATAGCTTTTATATAAATGGACACCTATTCAGTTCTGTAAAAAAAAGCTAGGTAAATCTATGTAATATTAGCTTGTATTTACATGAGATATTCATGCAAATGACGAGTGGCAGAAAAATGAAGTTCAATTTTTTTTTTTTTTAAGCCACTAAGTGATTTAATCTGATCAAACCAGCTTTATTGGAATGTCAATATAGATATTTGAGTTAGCACGGCTCATTGTTTTAGGTAAGAGGTTAAGCAGTATGAATAGATGCAAAATAATCTAAAGTCTATTCTTCAGTGAGATCAGAATTTGCATGAGGTGTGACCTCTGTAAAAGTAATTCTTATGAGTGCTGCATTTTCAAAATATGTATCTATAACAAATTCTTATTCAGGGATAGCCAAACTACAAGTCCCATGATGCTCTGACAGCCTTAGTGCTAAAACAGTTTTGCCTTTGGCAACTCCCTATCTATGCTTTGTATACTCATCATTAATATGGAGACAAGAGAGTGGAACATTCTATCGTCTATTTTTTTTTTTGCCAGGGAAGAGCATATGGCACTTGCATGGAATTTGCTGGAGCTATAAATAATAAAATAATAATAATAATAATAATAATAATAATAATAATAATAATAATAATAATAATCAATTATGAATCAATGTATTACATCCAGCTGAGTGAAAGATGACATATGTTATGACAGAGTTTAATATGTTACTATCAATGATCAATTATTATACTTTTCTTACCAAGACCAGTCATCAGAACTAACAGGTCAATATATATTTTCCTAAGGAAATCAAGCATTTCTTGTGTAAGAGAACATCCAATGTCTGATAATTTTCTACCTAATTAAAGAAATGTAATTATAGCTAACAAAATACACAATCAATTATGTAATTATTATAAAGACAAACAGTGGATACAATAAAACCAGGTTTTTACTTCCTGCTCTGTAAACTCAATTTAAAAACCCTTTAAAAACGTTAGAGTCCCTTAGCTCTAAGTTACACTCCTGTCTTTTTTCAGGTGCAAATTACGTATGGGACTATAACTCCCATCAAGCAGGTTGAAGTAAGAAAAAAAAAAAGCCTTGGCTATATATCTTCCTCTTGTACTCAAATGGTTAATAATTTAAAGTGCAGGCGTTGTTATATGAACTACCCATTGTATATTTGAATTGCTAAATGATCATTCATTTTCTATGAAATCCTTGTCATTTGACTGATCTGTTCTACATTACATTGCCAAACTATCTAAAATCAATGCACAGAAAAACCTGTTTAGTGTTTATAGGAAACCTTGTTACCTGTCTGAATGCATATTATGGTAATAAAGTGATATCTTAACTCTTCTCCCCTAAACCCCACATGAAAGAGTTAATACAGTAGGATCCATGTATATTGTGTAGAAGTGTATGATCACATATAACCGATAGAGGGCAGAAGAGGAAAGACCAAAAGACCTCAGTGACTTCCTTGCATAAATTGTTACAGTGTTTCAAAGTTTCACATGTGGTCAGGGAACAGTGTGCTTTCTGACTTTATCAGTGCTGAAATGGACAGCGACCTACCTCACTGCTGCCCCCTACGTCTGATGTATGCACTGCAGATATAGTACATCTTTGACAAGGCAGAAGGCTAAGCTGATAGAATGCAAAAAAAATTAGATTGCACCAGATATAAACAGGTTTAACAATTTATGGGACATAATATGATATAATCAATTAAACTCTTCTTATCAATTTATTTATCAGTTCCTAATCAATAGCTAAAAATAACTGGGAAGGGTAACACTTGACTTAGCATAATGTAAACATACTTGTTTAATGTTTTAATGAAGAGGAAGTTTCTATACATAGACGACATTGGGATGTATTGAGGCACCAGTTATCACTGGGGTTATGGTACATTGCATCACTGTATTGTGTGAAATGCTGGCAACCACTCCATTCACACATCTGGTAGGTGTGGATGGCTTTCATTGTAGCAGGTTGTTCTATTAATGATATGCCAAAGTCCTGGCAGTAGGCGCCAATGCCAGTCATTCGTTTTGCTGCCAGATTAAATGCACATCCGTTCAGAGATGGCTCCCTTCCACAGTGGAGCTGGGATGTGACATAAATTTATCCTGAGATATTTTGACAAAACGAACTGAAGCATTGCAGATATTTAACTCTGTGGCTGCCAAAGGCGTCTAGCCAAGTACGCAAGAATTTGTTTAGCAAACTGAAAGAGAAATGTTTTCTTTTGTACAAAGTGCTACATTTGGATAAATTACCTAATAAATCAATGGGACTTAAAGATTTATAACTTTGCAAGAAAATTGCTCTAGATTTGATCTTATGAATACAGTCCATGGTTTTATTTTCTTTCTTGAGTGTTTAGAAAAATCATACACATGAACTTTGAATAAGAGTAAAACTCATAGTCTTGATGGCCCAATGCATCCTTTACAAATTGTAAAGCTAAATACATTTTAGAGTTACATATTCCATTAACAGGAAAAATATGTGAGGAGTCATCAATGTGTAATATAAAATAGCACTAATGCAGGTTTCATGTAACATTGAACAACTATTTAGTTAGTGAAAAAAAAAAGTGTTAAGCTGGATAAGCCTTATGGCCTCAAGGGTTTCCCATGTGATAAAATAATTGAAGTGATACAATTTCGTCTGCTCTACTATTGTTCTAAAGGGACATTATAGGCACCCAATCCGCTTCATCTCAATCAAGTGGTCTGAGTTCCATGTCCTCTTCGTTTAACCCCTTAAGGACCAAACTTCTGGAATAAAATGGAATCATGACATGTCACACATGTCATGTGTCCTGAAGGGGTTAAACCTGCAAGTAAAAACATTCTGCAGAAACGGTAATGTTTTCATCACAAGATTTAAGTGCCTCTAGTGGCTGTCACTCAGACAGCAACTAGAGGCTCCACTGCAGAAATAGAAGAGTAAAACTCTTGCTTTTATATCAGATGGTCTCAGAGAGCCTCCCAATGCTGTCCTGTGGGAAAGCATTGGATTGGCTGAGATGATTGATCTCAATGATCTCAACCATGGATGTGAGACTAGCCTCAGAGAGAACACCACAGCATTGGAGAAAAGGTTAGTGAACAACCTTTTCAGGCTCGTGGATGGGTAGCTACTTAACACTATAACATTAGGAAAGCACATTTTTATTCCTAATACCATAGTGTTCTTTTAACCACCACTAGATAACTTTTTTTTTTACATGGTAACCACACTAATGGCAGTTATGATCAATTTTGTTACACATACAAATTAAGTCCCAATTTTTTTGTACAAAGAACTAACCCTCGATGCTTTGACAGTGGTCTACTTTTGCCTGCCATTGACATAGACCATAGCAAATTACCATCATGAACATTTCATGCATGATATAAAGGTATGATATGTTAATGATAGCAAGTATGAGTTTCTCTCTGAATAAATAATAACATAACATATGTCAATGATAATAAAATCATCCTATTAATGTTTGTAAATAGTTTTATGGTAATCCATTAACATGTAATCTACATGTACCCCCTGATTTTTGCTATTCAAAAGTTGCACTTGAATTTAGACTGATTGGAGTTTGAATTAGCAAAAACCTAAAGAGCCACTAACTAGTTGCATACATTACTTGTAAAGCTGCATATTATGTTATATGCTGAAAACCATATTTCAAGTAAAAAAAGTTAGTCTGAAAACTCAGGTGGTAACTCATTATTTGCATTCAGGATTTTGTAGCATACAATAACAATATATATCATAAACCGCTCAAGACAAAATCTCAAATAATATACATCTATGAATGAAAGTTTAAGGCACCTAATTTTTGAATAATAATGGCAGAACAATATTATTATAACAGAAAACAGACAATTAATAAAAGACAAAGCTTGTTAAGTGAGGTAACCTAAGCATGGAGCATTGTTATTATTATTATGATATTTATAGAGCGCCATTAAATTCCGCAGCGCTTTACAATGGGTGGACGAACAGACATGTAGTTGTAACCAGACAAGTTGGACACATTAAGGATTTAGGCATCAACGCAGAGACAAACATAGGCAAAAGCAGAATTTGGGATATCTTGAGAATCACAGGGCATAAAACTAAGAAAATCAAGCAACATAAATGTCATGAGGAAATATGATTAGCTGTTTGTAGGTCATAACTAGCAAATTCATTACCATAACTTATAATCGTGCTGTTAGAGGAAGTAGTAGAGTAAAGTAGAGGTAGTGCCTGTATTTAGAAGTAGTGCCATAAAACACTTAACTGGACTAAGTATAAATAAAAACCTGCACCTGCTCCTGCCTATTGTGCATTCATCCTATGCCTAAACTAGGTACAAAGTCCCAGAATGAGACATCATCTCCGTCAGCCAGAGCATTAAGTCCACCGACCTTAGGCCTTAGTGAAAGTCTATGTGCGATGCCCATTGATCTGGTTGCTCCTGGCACCCGGATCCATATCTTGGAAGGCTACTGTCAACTGGAGTTGGCAGTTATACTGGTCTTCATCCTGAGTGCCTCCCCCTGAAGAGGGGGGCAGGGGGGGTTGGTAATGGACAATGAGTCTCCTGGGTTTTTGGCAGGAAAATGGTGGCTTGGTTGTCTTCTTAGGGTTACGGGCTTTGGCTCCTGTATGTACAAAATCATCTGCCATTCGGGGGATGATTTGTGATTGCCTCTGATGAAGATAGTGCTCCAGATGAGCCATGACATTTTTATGACAGTTCTTCTGATTCAAGGGGGGCTTGTGGCATCTACATTCTTCTTTGTGCACTTTTGTAGACATTAAACAGGCCGTAAGGTAACCCGTAATGCTTGAGAAGAGTCAAGTTTAATATGCCATGATAACCCTCAATGCCAAGGTGGGTGGGGTTCTGTGCTGTGTCCACTGGCTTCAGGGTGAATATGCATATAGATAAATTGACTGCTTCTCCCACTCTCTGACCTGCAGATTGGCCCCAGGCCCCCTTCAGGCTATACTTGACCAAACTTATCAGAAAAGTCCATGTCTGTACACGTACAGAGACAACAGGTAGTCCCTGCAGCTTGTGCTCGATGTCTTGAGCAGATTGAGCGGTTAAAGCTCTCGGAGCTGAGACTATATGTGACTATATCAGATTTAGACAGATTTAAACTGATTTTTTGGTTATAAAAAGAGGAGAGAGCAGTCATCAATAACCTTTGTACATTAAAAGTACATGTACCCAATTGCTGTCAAACTGCCTACAAAATTTATATATGCAAACAAAACATATGTCCAGCACCTCTTGTAAATGATTAAAATACATTTTTGTTATGGAATCCTTGCACCAGGCAACATTTCCACCATTTCCTAGTCATTTCCTTCATCAAACCACAACACAGCAGTAAATAAAGTCCTACACACTGAAATTCTAGTACACATGTAACAGAAGGAGGCCATCCAATTTCTGTGACTCTTGCTTGTAAACATGAACATTTTGAATAAGGACTATAATAATAATAAACATATATAAATTCATTATCCAATATATATAGGGGAATTTAGCAAAGATATGATTAAACAAAAGGGAGATTTAACAGATCAGGGTCCAAAAATCCTTAAACATAGAAAATGACTACCAATGTAAGTCATTTGTAACATGGTAATTTCAGTGTGATGTAGTTTTAGTGAATGACTGATTAGGAAAGTGTCCCTCAAGTTGGGTCATCCAAATTTTCTCACCTTGATTATGTATAGTTTGGGCAACATTTAAAACAACCTTATTCCTCTTAATTTTTAACTGAAGTTACCAAGATTGTGTACTCTATTAGGAGCACTGTAGTGCTTATGGTGGGAGGAGTGCCTTGGCACCCTCCCTCCTATTATAAGGACAGAAACTGATTAAGAATAGTTTGACATTTTACCTGGGGTCTGCTGGAACCTGATAACCTCCCCAGACCCCGTTTTGCTTAGCACAGAAGCCTGAAGGCTGTCGAAAGGGAAAGAGCAGCACCTAGCAGACCCCAGGTAACAAGCGAACTGTAGTGGTTGCAGTGATTGGAGTGTAGGAATAAAAACATAGTTTCCTAATGCTATATTTTAAATAATAATTTTTCCTCAGTATATATTATGGAGGAACCTATGTGTAACGTGTAAGGTTGTGTAATGGGCAGTGATGTATCTTGGATTTGTGCTGCCCTATGCACGACTAAATTCAGGCTCCCTCTAATCTAAATTTGCACCATCACCGCATGTCAAGGCCCCTTTTTTGATTGACAGACGCATGCCCTCCTTGACACATGCACTGACATACACTCACTGACAAATACACACACACATTGGCACACACACTGTTTAAACAACATACACTTTCACTGACAGACACACACAGACACTGACACGCACTGACACAAACATCCTCACTGATTTGACACTCTGACAGACACACACATTCATTCATTCACTCACAGACACACACATTCATTCATTCACTCACAGACACAAACTAACAGCTACATACACACTGACAGACATACACACACTCACTGACAGACACACACACACACACACACACACACACACACCCTGACAGACACCCTTACACACTCCCTGACAGACACACACACTCCCTTACAGACACACACACTCACTGACAGATACATACACTCACTGACATATGCACTGACAGACACACTGACAGACACAGACATACTAACTGAAAGACACAGACATACACACTGACACACACACATGCACACTGATAGACACAGACACACTCACTGACAGTCGCACACACTCACTGACAGACAGACACACTCAGTGACAGGCACAGACCTAATCACTGACAGACACAGACACACTAACTGACAGACACACTAATTGACAGACACAGACACACCCATTGACAGACACTCTTTGACAGACACACACACTCCCTTACAGACACACACACTCACTGACAGACACACACACTCACTGGCATACTCACTGACAGACACACACACACTCACTGACAGACAGACACACACACTCACTGACAGACAGACAGACAGACAGACACTCAGTGAAAGGCACAGACATACTCACTGACAGACACAGAAACACTAACTGACAGACGCACTAATTGACAGACACACTAACTGAAATACACAGACATACTCACTGACAGACACACACACACACACTCACACTGACAAATACACACATTCACTGACAGACAGACAGACACACAGACGCACAGACACACACACACACACTTTCTCATACACTCACCAATTATTATTATTATTTTTTAAAATTTAAATCCACCCAGCCTCCCTACCTTTGGGAGAGCTGGAGTGAATCCTGTCCTTGACTGCTGCTGGGCTGGCTGTGCTCCTTGCTGGGGCTGCTCATGGGGCTGCAGGCTTCTGCCAGCTTGGCTGGGTGGGTTGGCAGGCACTCGCTTAATGGAGGTGGCGAGGGAACTGAGCTCTTTCTGCTCTGCTCCCTCGCGCACCTCCGGGGCTGAAGTGATGTCATATTCCGGCTCCTGGCCCGGCATCATAGAAGGGCATGCGAGGGAGCAAGAAGAGCTCAGAGGACTGTGCTCCCTCGCCCTCCATCTACACTTTGAGCCAGCTTGCTCCCCCACAGGACGTGATGCACTTAGGGCGGCATTTTTTGTCGCCTCCTGAAAGTGCCACCCTAGGCAAATATCTTGTTTGCCTCATGGCAAATACAGCCCTGGTAACGGGTCAGGTTGAAAAGTGCTGACCAGAGCAACAACCTCTATAGGTTGGAACCCAGAATGCAAGGAAACCAAAATATACACAAATCAAGTCAAAAACAAGTATATTGTTATTTACAAGTAACACAATAAAATCAACTACAAGCACAGATAACTTAATGAGAATGAACTCCTCTGGATACAGGGAGCAGGGAGGCCTCTTGATATATGGAGCAATGAACTCAGGAAGGCAGCTACCTTAGGAACTTAGGAAGGCAGCATGCTCTGGGACACATACTGTTACATTGTACAAAATGACAAGATCAAAAACTAACTTAATTGCATTCTAGGAATAAGCAAGTAGATGTATATATCAGGGTGTTGCAGTGGATGTGATCTTCTTGATTTTGCCAAGGCATTCTATGCAGCCGTGGTGTATTTTGGATTGGTGCTTCCCTACACATTACGGAACTCGGGCACTGTTTAATTGAAATTTACCCGCCCCTTCCTGCCTAGGCCACACCTCTTCCTGTTAACTAACACTCATGGACAAGCACATACTCTCAGATACACTGACATACACACGCACTAACTGATTCGACGCATACAATCATTCAGACACACACTGACAGATGCACACGCGGACCAACAGACCAACACACTCACTGATAGACACGCACAATCACTCAGACACACACATTCACTGACAGATACACACGCACTCACTCACAGACACTCACTGACAGATATACACACACACATTCACCGACAGACATATACAAACTCACAGACAGACACACACATTCACTAACACACTGACTGATAAACACACACACACTCACTGACAGACACACACATTCACTGACTAACAAACAAATGCACACACACACACACACACATTTCCCCACAACAAAATTCTTCTTATTATTATTATTATTTTTAATTTTTATTTTTTCAATGTTTTGTAAAAAGTATATTTTGTAATTTTCTTTTTCGTCATATACATTTTATGTTTAGCACTTTAGGAAGTGTTGTCTCATTTTATATGACTGTATTGGATTTTTTTTTGTGTTGATTGGGAAAAAAAAAGCATTAAAGAGTATTGAAGGTAAATTGACTGATACAATAGAGACATACAGTACATTTGGTTAGTTAGTGAAATTTATTAGCCTCCAGTATTAGGATAAATGAAAGCTGGGCTTATTATTTAAAACATAATTAAATCCACCCAGTCTCCCTACTTTTGGCGCTGCTGCCATCCACCCCTTGCGTGGTGTCATTCTAAAGGTGTGCCTCCAGGATGACGTGAGGGCTTGCAGGAAGGCAGGCGGGTGGCAAAAGTAGGCAGCGAGTGGGTGCTGATTTGTGAGCTGTCCCTGCTCTGCTCATTCGCGCACCACAGAGTGATGCCAGGAGCCAGAATATGACGTCATATTGCGGCTCCCTGCATCACTCTGCGGCGCGCAAGGGAGCTGAGTAGGGGCAGCTCACAAATCAGCGCTTCCTCAACACCCGCCTGGACCTCAACTGGCTGCCTGTCCCGTTGGGGACCCAAAGGTGGCCAGTCGGACAGATCTTGGGCCCCTCTAAAACAAGGCAAGCAAGGAGAGACCCCCTAAAACAAGACCCGGGCATTTGGGGATGGCCAAGGCAAATGCCTTGTTTGCCTCGCGGTAAATACAGCCCTGCTATACAGTACTACACAATAGGCTAGTGTTCAAACAATAAAAGGTCTATATGAAAACTCTTGTTCTCGGGTAGAACAGTGGCTTAAAGATAGAGTAAAGAGAGTTGTCATTAATGGTAAATTTTAAAGCTGGACAAAAGTGGTGTACATCAGGGTCCTGTTCTGGGACTTCTGCTATTCAACATATTTATAAATGATCTTGAAATAGGCATTGAAAGTATAATACAATGTGAGCAAGATATTACTTTGCTGCAGAAGGATTTAGATAGATTGGGGGAACTGGGCGCTCAAATGGCAGATTATATTTAATTTAGATAAATATATCGTTATGCACTTCAGGATAAAGAATGCACAAGCAATTTACACCCTAAATGATAATGAATTAGGGATTACAACACATGACAAGGATTTAGAAATTGTTATAGACAACAAACTAGGCAATAATGTGCAATGTCAATCAGAAGTTGCTAAATCCAGTAAGGTATTGTCATTTTTAAAAAGTAGCATTCATTCTTGGGATAAAAATATAATTTGGGCTTTTCATAAATCAATAGTGACCTTGAATATGGTGTTCTAAAGAAGGATAATATGGCACTATAAAAGTGCTACAAAATTAATAAAATGAAAGGATTTTTTTTTTTTATGAAGAAAGATTAAGAAAATGAAATCGGTTTAGTTTAGTAGTTTAGAAAAACAGTGCCTCAGCAGGGATATGAGAGCATTATACAAATATTTTCAGGCCAGTACAAACCATTGTCTGGAAATCCATTGATAAACAGGACTATACATAGGAAACAAGGTCATACATTTAGACCAGAAGAAAGGAGATTTAGTATAAGGCAAAAGAGGCAAAGGAAGGGTTTAATTTTTTTTACAGTGAGAACAAGGATGTGGAATTCTCTGCCTGAAGAGGTGGTATGATCGGTGCGGAGCCTGACAGAGATGGTGACTGGATATGCTCTTTTAGATCTCCTCATGCATGACATGATTTAGTCCTGTTGTCCGTGTTTTTCCTACTCCACCTTGAACAGCATGAGAATCCTCAACATCCTGACTCTGCTGACCTGCTCTGGGTTGCTTCCAGTGGCCGATTGAGGGTAAAGGCCTGGTGGGTGCTGTGGCAAGGAGAGAAGGTCAACTCCCCGTCCGACGTGCCCCAGCCAGACGCATCATGGAGCTGATGCCCAGCTACCCCCCCTTTGGATCAGCGGAGGTTATCCTTACGTTTAGTTTAGCTTACGTTTCACTTTCAGACAAGTATGCCTAGCTTGTTTCAGCTTTTTAAAAAAAAAAAACAAGGTGATGACAATCCATTACACTCTACTATGACACCTATGTGTATATTCCTTTTGACTCTTCTCATGCCTGTGATATCTCAATAAAAAACAGATTGAAAAAAAAAAAGGTGGTATGATCAGAGTCCATACAAATGTTTAAACAGCAACTAAATGAACACTTGAAAAAACTCAATATACAGGGATATAATTTTTAATATGTGAGGCAAGAGACTATTGATCCAAGGAGAGATCTAATTGCCATTCTCGGGTCAAGAAGGAATTTTTTTCCTATGTTCTTGCAAATTTAGAAAGCGCTTCAAATTGGGGGTTGTTTTGCCTTCTTTTGCATCAACAGCAAAAACAGATGTGAGAAAGGCTGAACTTGACAGATACAAGTCTCTTTTCAGCCTATGTATCTATGTAACTACATTGAACCATGCCAGACTCGCCATGTCCCCCATGGCTCCTCATCTGCAATCATCAGTGTTGATGATGTCAGCCAATCCACTGCTTCCCCTTAAGGAAGCATTGGGAGGCTATTGCGCATGCGCTGCAAATCACAACTCCGTGCCAGTCAGAATTCCCTTACAAAGATGCAGTACATTTCGGAAAAGACAACATTCACAATGCTCAGCCTGCAGTTACAATCTATATGCCACTGAAGATTACATTAAGCTGTAGTGGTTCTGGTGAATATAGTGTCCCTTTAACTAACAGAGGCTACTACATGATCAACTTGGAAAGTTATATCTTATTATGCATGCAAAGACATTCTTTTATTTGTTTTCATTAAAACCTTTAGCGATATTCAACAAAAGGTTGGTATGTTTACATTTACGTATTATCATTTGGACAGAGTCTGTAATATATTTTGCAGCAAAAATAAGACACAGCCAAGCGCACACAAAAAACCTCTGCAACTACCGGTATGTTTTATTACGACAGGTACTTGAATACAACACGACCATGAATTACAGAATATGACAAATTATATCTGATAATGATAATTGCACTTCATGCAACCATCTAGACATACATAATTATTATTGTACACCAACCAAACGGATGCTTAATGTGTTAATATCTAGATTTTCAAACACTGGAAGCCAAAGACAGAATTCACCTTGCCAAATACTCATATATTCAAAATTGGTACTGGCAGCTGCAGAGTGCAGGAAATCTAGACACCAAATTTTAAATTCAAATACAGCACAACATATTACAGTTTTCTAAGGAAAGACACAACATGAACAATTTTACATTTAGTAATAAATATTAAATAATGTTATAGTTTAAACCAAAAATAAAAATGGCCTCGAAGAACATTCAATCTACATCTTTTCTATTTCTCTGTTCTACATGTTTTCTATTTTACAAAACTTTATGCACAATATAATGAGCTCCTATGCTGTGTTTTAAATGTATTATAATTAAATATTTTCCTAGATGACTAGCACCCATGTTCTTCTTGCTGTTTATTCCATGCTGATTTACAATAACCTAAATACCTGAACAGACCTCTTTTGCAACAGATTAAAACACCAATATAAATACTGATTAGGTAACAGTTCTTATCTGCTCACATAACACTAATATTGTAAAGCGCTACGGAATCTGTTGGCGCTATATAAATGGCAATCATAATAATAATAATAACACAAGTAATAAACATCCACTTTGTACTTTATGTAAAAAGAGTAACATCAACATTGGCAAACAAAGTGAACCATCAGCTGAATACATTGAATTATAAATATATTTGAGCAATATACAAAATATATATATATATATATATATATATATATATATATTGGAAGGCGTAGCCTGAAGTTGTGGGAGGGGTTACCCAGCTATTTAAACTCAGGCCCCCTACACCACAGGACTGATGCTGCCTGGTTCATTTCTACTTCCGGTTCAAAGGTCATCAACACAGACTGCCTAAAACTCCAAACAAGCTGGTCTGGGCCTACTGTGGCTCCCATGCCAATCGGACCAAGTTTGTCCCTGCTCCAACAACTCCCATCCTGCTGTTCCAGCCGCATGCGGTCAGAGACTCCCACGCCGATTGGTCCAAGTTCTCCCTGCTCCAACAACTCCCATCATGCTGTTCCAGCCATATGCGGTCAGAGACTCCCACGATGATCGGACCAAGTTCTCCCTGCTCCAACAAGTCCCATCATTCTGTTCCAGCCACATGCGGTCAAAGACTCCCAAGCCGATTGAACCAAGTTCTCCCTGCTCCAACAACTCCCATTATGCTGTTCCAGCCACATGCGGTCAGAGACTCCCACGATGATCGGACCAAGTTCTCCCTGCTCCAACAAGTCCCATTATGCTGTTCCAGCCACATGCGGTCAGAGACTCCCACACCGATCGGACCAAGTTCTCCCTGCTCCAACAACTCCCATCACGCTGTTCCAGCCACATTAGATCAGAGACTCCCACGCCGATCGGACCAAGCTCTCCCTGCTCCAACAACTCCCCTGATGCTGTTCCAGCCACATGTAGTTAGACTACTCACCTCCTCTCCAGAACTGGCCGTTCGTTCCTGCCGGCGCTCTGAGACCCCTTACCGGCTTCCCGGGCCTTTTCCTGGAACAAACCTCCGTGTCCACCAAGTCTGGGTACTTTCCAGCCGCATAACTGACCTGTCACCTCACCGCAAGCTTCAGGGTCAAGTCGTTTCCTGTACCAGTCAAATCCACGAACCGTGAGTCTGCCTGTACTGGCCAAATCCATGAACACACAATTGTTTTCACGTTCTTACATACCGTTCATTCTGGACTTTTTCCCGTTCAGGACTTAAGTCAGTTCATCTACTCCTGCCTGCTCTTTGTTCCATTCCTATTCGCTAGTTTCTTTTCGTCAAATTTCTACCGAACTAGTCTCCAGTCTATCTCAGTTACATGCTTCCATCTAGCGGCCACCACAATCATAGTACCAATTCGTTAGTTTTACACTGTTCCCTGATACATGAAATATCCAGGTTCTTTTTTGAAAGTGTTTAGCCTGCTACTAGTTATCCTTACATGCCCCCTTTAGTTCGGTTATGTTTGCTATATTTCTTGTTATTATTTACGATTGTGCACGGATATGGTCAGTTTCCCATTACTAATTCAGCTCAGATAATCGTTTAATATTCACTACGTATATTGCATTACCATCATGTATCACATATGTCTTATTTTATCACTCATGGACTTGGTACTGTTCTGAGGCAGTCATCAAGATCACATTTGTTAGCATGTGTTATGGCCAATCGGTATACTTGCTCCCATGATAGGTATATTACTTATTTGGCGGACGACCACCTATTCGCTAAACCTTTTTTGTAACACGCCACATTCCTATGTTCAGTATATGTATAGTCATGTTCCCTGGGACAAACCCTAGTGTACCAGGCTTTACCATACCATCATATGTTCCCCCTGACTCTATGTCAAAATAATCACGTATTATGCAAAAGGTTATTTACTCATCGCTACTATATTCTACTCAAGCAAGTTCATCATCCTAACCGACCCTTGCTATTCAGGCATAGTATCACCAAACCTACAGCAAATCCACTCCTAACTGTTCTATGTCACATCAGCCAACGCTGGCACGCAATTCCTCCGCCAGGCCGTACACAGGCCCATGCCCGGGGATCATTAATTCCCCTCACATACACCCCCCTTCCCATGCTGGCACGACCATAATTAAATATTCTAAGTCCTACCGGGATAGCTCAAAACTGCCCTCATAACTTGGTATTCCATATCCCCCTATCTGTATTTTAGCTACAGAAGTCACAGGACCAATTAGCGGTCACTCATGACTCTGCCTATCCCCCATTATTGTCGCAGTATTGGTTAAACACTCCCCATGGTCTCTGGTAGTGGCCTAGGATCCTCACCCTACTCACTTATAGGGATATTTGATTCATGTCCTATGAATCTTGTACCCACCATCGTAGGGTCAGGATTCTAATAACTTTATCCTCAGGTTACCTATTCATATACCAGCCTCAAGAACAACCACCCCGATTATGTGCCTTTTGTTCACAGTAAGTCAAGCCCAATTCCAGTTCCAACTTGCCTCCCATCATTTCCCTTTAAGTTCTCCAATATCTCATTCTGGCAAGGAAACCACATTCTACCCCGAGCAAGGTATGTTTACCCACCGCGCTACTACCCATCACCCGTCCCATTCTTGGATCCGGTATGTCAACTGGCGGCCTGGTTCCCAGCTATGCCAGTAACTAGCCTCATCATTATCAATTCCTTGAGGCCAACACCCATCTTCATCCGCATATGGAGGTATACGCCCCTCGGTCCAACACATAGCTAACGCCTCACATCAACCTCCCCAGGTTAGGGCCTCACCCAGCATGGCCTTTTATATTGACTCTTTTTACAGTCCCTGAGAGGCCAACTTTCTTGCCACACCTTTCAGTGGCCCCTGCCCACTAGGCCAAATCACATGAAGTCAAACAGTTGATATCCACTCTACTTGCCTCCATACATAACATCAACGTTGGACTACAGAGACTCGAATCTCCACAGGCACTGACGCACATCCCAGCCACAGGACTCCCAAATCCTTCTCATGGTTATGTTATCCTTTCAAATCCCACCCCTAGCACATCGGTTTACATTATTACTCCCTCGTACTTTGTGTCCCTGACCATACGCAAAGACATCTGGAAAGGTTAATTTAGTCTCCTTACTGATTGCCTCCCACAATGTCTTAGAGTACAAGTCTTACTACTACGATGATCTGTACATCGTTCTATACACCAGAATCCCAGACTCAATCAGAAATTCACTATCCCAGAATTCATCCTAGCCTTCAGACCTTCGTGATGTAAGTGGCTCTACTTCTCCTCACCATAGAGAAGGTTTGCATCGACAACCTGGAGTTTTACCTCTAAGCACACCCTTTCCGTCACTCAGTCGACTTCTACATCAAGGTTTCCACGCACCAGTTCCACACAGGTCTGGTCACACTCCTGTCCGCATTAATAGAACCCGCAACACAATCACGTTGCTTAAGAAGGTATTCAACCATATTAATTACCCACCCTAGCCTCAACTCATTGATTTCCTCTAAGGAATTCTCCCAGCACTATGCCAAAGGGGTTGATCAGAGCTTGGGTGGGCAAGACAGACATTTCCTATGCCTCCAAACTTCTACCTAGTCAGCCATCCCAAGGGCATGTTCATGGCATTTTATGGAGGGATTGTCATGAATTTCCCACACGTGTAACTTTTAGAGCGAAGAGTAACCCCAAGCTGTTTGTCTTATTCTTTTTTTTTTTTGTCTTATCCTTTTCTTTCTCACATTTATTTACTACAAGGTTGGGGTTCCTTGTACTGGTTACCGCTGCCATATCACTCTATTATATATAGTGAGCGCCTAATCCACCCAAGTCTACTGTTTGTCTTATTTGCTAACACACTATGTTGACTAACACTCAATATTAGCGAATGTCCTGCAGTGACCCGTTATCTTAGATAACTTCCTCCCGATAGAACGCCCTCACTCCGCTCTGGTTAGTATTCACAAGACGGCATTTTTCCTCACTATGGGTTCCACTTTCACAAACTGACCTTCTTAGGCATTCATCTTGACACTAATAAGCTACAGAACATGTCCACCTACAGAGAAGGTACAGCGCATCGGAGTCCTGGGAACCTTTCCTTCTGAAGAACAAGTGGGGTGGGGGTGGGGGGGGGGGTGGATCTACAGTCCTACTGGGCAGGCACATTGAGGTTTGCCATGAGAATTATTCTGCACATTTATTTCCCGACCGCTGACTCTTCTTCCCACCGCAGTTGCATTCTGGCACTAGTTGTAAGCGACCTACACATATGGCTCAGGTTCATACGACATTGGAATAGGAGGCCAGGTTATTCCCGCCATTTCTCATCATTTCCCAGTTACATGGACCAATGTGTCCGCACACACTGATTTCACAGCCAATTTGGTGACTTTTGGTTCTGAGATGCCTGGCCATTTGAGACTCTTGGAAAAAAAAAACAAAAAAAAAACTTCTCCATTCCTCCCCAAGGCCTGGGGAGGTATGAGTGGATAGGGGAACCTGTCTCTCTGACAATAAAGCAGCTGGCTATACCCAAATTCCATGGCTTGATACTGCACTAACTCGCCTCATGGCATTTGGCAGATTTCTGGGTTGAGCTGCCCTCTCTGATTATACATCACGAGCATACAATTGAGATTTCACCTTTACAACAAGTTTACCACCGATTACCATAATACCGATATTCATTCACTAGTCGCTATTGTGACACTCCTCTCCTTTTTGCCCACACAATTTATAAAATCTCTCTTAACACTACAAACTTACCTGGCTGGAATACACCATATCTTAAGTGCTCATCCTAGTACCAAACAGTTCACATCCTCTTACCATATGTAACACGTAGGGACATAAGGACTATGCTACGGAAAATAAGGTGCCGGTCAAAATGTCAGACCTTTACAGGTTATCACTCACTGGACCAAATTTCAATATGCCCCTATTTAACTGCAGGGCAAACCACTAAATACAGCTAAATTCATAATGTACCTCAGAATCCTCTTAACTAGGCGGGGACTCAACCCCAATGCCTTTTTTGGGGACATTCCTCCAGAAACAGGGCAGCATCAGCTGCTTCCAGACAAATGTCCCTGCTCACACCATAAACATTAGGATGCTGGAAATCCACAGTATATTACTAGATACATACCACAACCAGAGCTAGAGTTGAGTAGGACAAGCCTTTATGAATCTTGCAACGTAAAGATGTGTAATAAGGTATCTTATTCAACTTTTTGCCCTCTTTTATTACAGGCCTACCCGATACGTTGGTTTCGGCACACCACAACCGACTTGCTCATATATCTAAGTTATCATGTATACTTTTGTCCCCGACTACAAATTGGAAGGCATAGCCTGAAGTTGTGGGAGGGGTTACCCGGCTATTTAAACTCAGGCCCCCTACACCACAGGACTGATGCTGCCTGGTTCATCCCTCCCACCTCTCCCCTTATACATATTACTATTACAGGTGGGCCCTCTTTTATTACAGGCCTACCCGATACGTCGGTTTCGGCACACCACAACCGACTTGCTCATATATCTAAGTTATCATGTATACGGCTTTTGTCCCCGACTACAAATATATATATATATATATATATATATATATATATATATATATGACACAAAGGTGAAGATGGTCATGGTTGTGGCAGTGGAGGAGGTTCAACCGTAGCAGCATATTGATGGGAGTCGATTTGTAGAGCAGCAGGACTATCGTTCTCTCCTTCTCCATGCTGAAGTGATGGATGAAAAAGCACACTTCAGAAAACATATTGCAAGCATTCAGACAAATGCTGTAAAAATGGTTGGGAGAGCAGCTAGGCACAAATCTGTACATTGGGCTCATGGTCGTTGCCAGAGCTGCTAACATGGTCAAAACTCTTCGAGTTGATTCCTTTGTTGGTGTATACTGTTCTGCACATATCCTACATTGTACTGAAAGGTGCAATTCAGGAGGCGAACACAAAAGGTGCAAACCATACTAGATTGTTGCATGAGGATTGCCATTCATTTCCACTGTAGTGTGAGTGCTAGCCAACTCTTGACGAAGAAGCAAAATGAAAAAAGGGTTCCCACACATGGTCTACCACAGCATGGCAACACGTGGTGTAACTCTACTATATACATGTTGGAAACAATTTTGAAACAGAGCAATCCATAGTTAATTTCCCAGCACTCCACTGACATTGACTCCCTACTGGGGGGTTAGTATTGGACAATCAGGACTGACACATTCATAATGTGACACAGGCCTGGGGGTACAAGATCCAGGTGACTGGCAGGAAGGGAGTCCACAGCACACCCCTCCTGCCAATCACAGTAGCATGGTGGCGCGGATCGTGAGAGAGAGCTGCTGTATCCTTTACCATGTCAGACAGGAAGAGCACCGAACAGTTACTTGCAGACTGGGTAGAGGATAGAGAAGATCCTCTACCTTGGTCAACTTGACATCGCTACATGAAGGGAGGTGAGCAGGCACAGGAGAGGAGATAGGCAAAGAGACAGCAAATGGACCAGGAGGAGGGTAGAGAGACATAAAGAGGGGAAGGGGAAAAAGAGACTCACAAAAGGAAAGGGGAAAAAGAGACACACAGAGGGGCTGGAAGGAAGAAAGAGACACAGAGGGGATGGGGAGAAAGACATGGGGGGGAGAAAGAGACAGAGGAGCTAGGGAAGAGACACAGAGGAGCTGGGGAAGATGAAAACAAGTCAGACAAAAAAGGGGCTGAAGGGATAAAGAGACTCACAGAGGGGCTGGGGGGGAGAAAGAGACACAGAGGGGTTGGGTAAGGGGAAAATAGACACAGAGGGCTTGAGGGAGGGGAGAAATAGATACACAATAGGAAACGCACAGGGACTTGGGGGAAAAGAGACACTGCCAGTGGTTGGGGGGATGTAAGAAACAAAAAAAAGTTAGCATTTAGTAATTATAAAAACACAAAGTGAGGAAGATAGACAGATCTATACGATTAGGCAGAAAGAGGCTAAGCAAGTTATAAGAGCCTCCAAAGCACACATAGAAGAGAATATAGCCCAGTCAGTAAAAAGGGGGACAAAACATTTTTTAGATACATAAATGAGAAAAGGAAAGTAAAACAAGGATTAGTTAGTTTAAAACAAAAGAAGGATGGTATGTAGAAGATGATACAGGTTTAGCTGATTGCCTCAATGAATATTTTTATTTAGTATTTAAAGATGAAAATGAAGAAAAGGGACCTCAGTTAGGAAAAAGGACAAATTAGTCATTTGTTGCATGTGAGTTTACAGAGGAAGAGGTTCTATTTCAGCTGTCCTAAGTAAAGACAAATAAGTCAATGGGGCTTGATGGAATACACCCAAAGTTATTAAAAGAGCTTAGTGGTGTACTAGCAAATTCATTAACAGTTTTATTTAACCAATCATTAACAGGAGTAGTCCCAGAAGATTGGAAGTTAGTGAATGTTGTACCCTTTTACAAGAAAGGTAGTAGGGAGGAGTCAGGCAATTATAGGCCAGTAAGCCTTACTTCAGTATTGGGGAAAGTAATGGAAACCTTATTAAAGGATCGGATTGTGGAAACATCTAAAATCACATGGATTTCAGGATACAACATGGGTTTACTTCAGGGAGGTTATGCCAAACTAATCTTTTTTTGATTGGGTAGCTAAAATAATAGATCAAGGTGGTGCAGTAGACATTGCTTACCTAGATTTCAGTAAGGCTTTTGACACTGTCACACATAGAAAGCTCATCAATAAACTGCAATTAGGGATGTCCCGAACGGTTCACTGGCGAATAGTTCCTGGCAAACATCGGTTGTTTGCGTTCGCCACGGATGGCGAACAGATGCGATGTTCGGTCCGCCCCCTATTCGTCATCATTGAGGAAACTTTGACCCTGTACCTCACAGTCAGCAGACACATTCCAGCCAATCAGCAGCAGACCCTCCCTCCCAAACCCTCCCACCTCCGGGACAGCATCAATTTTACATTCATTGTGAAGCTGCATTCTTAGTAAGAGTAGGGACAGTGTAGCTGCTGCTGATTTGATAGGGATATTGATAGCTAGGTAGTATTCAGTGTCCACTACAGTCCTGAATAGTGATGTCACGAACATAACATTTTCTATTCGCGAATGGCGAACGCGAACGTCTGCAAACGTTTGCGAACCGCCATAGACTTCAATGGGCAGGCGAATTTTAAAACCCACAGGGACTCTTTCTGGCCACAATAGTGATGGAAAAGTTGTTTCAAGGGGACTAACACCTGGACTGTGGCATGCCGGAGGGGGATCCATGGCAAAACTCATGGAAAATTACACAGTTGATGCAGTTTGGTTATAATCCATAAAGGGCATAACTCACCTAAAATTCCTCAATCACAATGGATATGGATTGACACCTGACATATGACATATTGACACCTTGACATATGGATTGACACCTGTCCTCAGAGACCCTGATACACACTGACACAGAGCAGAATAGGGACTGTTCCCCCTACATAGGGTCACTTGGCAGATATGGATTGACACCTGTCCTCAGAGACCCTGATACACACTGACACAGAGCAGAACAGGGACTGTTCCCCCTACATAGGGTCACTTGGCAGATATGGATTGACACCTGTCCTCAGGGACCCTGATACACACTGACACAGAGCAGAATAGGGTCTGTTCCTCCTACATAGGGTCACCATTTTTAGCCCAAGGCAGCTCATCTCATCAGGCCTTTTTTAGTCGAATGTATCGCCCACTGTCAGTCTCTTCGGGTTCCATCCCTCATTCATCTTAATAAAGGTGAGGTAAGCTAGACTTTTTTGACCTAGGCGACTTCTCTTCTCTGCTGCACTGAAGGTCCTTTCTGACAGGACACTTGATGCAGGGCAGGACAGAAGTTCTATCGCAAATTGGGATAGCTCAGGCCACAGGTCAAGCCTGCACACCCAGTAGTGAAGGGGTTCATCGCTCCTCAGAGTGTCGATATCTGCAGTTAAGGCAAGGTAGTCTGCTACCTGTCGGTCGAGTCGTTCTCTGAGGGTGGATCCCGAAGGGCTGTGGCGATGCGTAGGACTTAAAAAGCTCTGCATGTCCTCCATCAACAACACATCTTTAAAGCGTCCTGTCCTTGCCGGCGTGGTCGTGGGAGGAGGAGGATTACTTTCCCCTGTTAGATTTCCGTTGTGCTGTGACATCACCCTTATACGCTGTGTAAAGCATACTTTTTAATTTATTTTGCAAATGCTGCATCCTTTCCGACTTGTTGTAATTCGGTAACATTTCAGCCACTTTCTGCTTCAGCCTTTTTATACGAGGGTCCCTCAACAGGCACGACAGCTTGAAAGACCCTATTTGCACAAGGTTGGATGCCGAGCTACTCATTTCCCGTTCCTCCTCCTCAGTGACCTCAATGAAGGTATGTTCTTCCCCCCAGCCACGTACAACACCACGGGTACCAGATAGGTGACAACGAGCACCCTGGGATGCCTGTTGTGGTTGGTCTTCCCCCTCCTCCTCAAAGCCACATTCCTCCTCTGACTCATCTTCCTCACAATCCTCTTCCAGCGTTGCCGCCGGTCCAGCAAGTGATGCTGATAAGGCTGTTTCTGGTGGTGATGGTGACCGCAACTCTTCCTCTTCCTCTTCACGCTTATCTACGGCCTGATCCAGCACTCTTCGCAGGGCACGCTCCAGGAAGAAAACAAAAGGTATGATGTCGCTGATGGTGCCTTCGGTGCGACTGACTAGGTTTGTCACCTCCTCAAAAGGACGCATGAGCCTATAGGCATTGCGCATGAGCGTCCAGTAACGTGGCAAAAAAATTCCCAGCTCCCCAGAGGCTGTCCTAGCACCCCGGTCATACAAATATTCATTAACAGCTTTTTCTTGTTGGAGCAGGCGGTCGAACATTAGGAGTGTTGAATTCCAACATGTCGGGCTGTCGCAAATCAAGCGCCTCACTGGCATGTTGTTTCGCCGCTGGATATCGGAAAAGTGCGCCATGGCCATGTAGGAACGCCTGAAATGGCCACACACCTTCCTGGCCTGCTTCAGGACATCCTGTAAGCCTGTGTACGTATGCACAAAGCATTGTACGATCAGATTACATGCACGGCACATGTGTCAACTTGCCCAACTTCAATGCCACCAACAAATTTGTTCCGTTGTCACAAACCACTTTGCCGATATCCAGTTGCTGCGGAGTCAGCCACTTTTCCACCTGTGCATTCAGGGCGGACAGGAATGCTTGTCCGGTGTGACTCTCTGCTTTCAAGCAAGTCAAACACAAGACGGCGTGACACTGCCGTATCCGGGATGTGGAATAGTACCTGGGGAGCTGGGGGGGTGCCGTTGATGTGGAGAAAGACGCAGCAGCAGAAGAGGACTCAGCCGAGGAGGTTATGGAAGAGGATGGAGTAGGAGGAGTAGAGGAGGTGGCAGCAGGCCTGCCTGCAAGTCGTGGCGGTGTCACCAACTCCTCTGCAGAGCCACGCATTCCATGCTTGGCAGCCGTCAGCAGGTTTACCCAATGCGCAGTGTAGGTGATATACCTGCCCTGACCATGCTTTGCAGACCAGGTATCAGTGGTCAGATGGACCCTTGCCCCAACACTGTGTGCCAGACATGCCATTACTTCCACAATCGAGTACAGGTTGGGGATTGCCTTTTGTGCAAAGAAATTTCGTCTGGGTACCTTCCGCTGCGGTATCCCAATAGCTACAAATTTTTTGAACACCTCAGACTCCACCAGCTTGTATGGTAAAAGCTGGCGGGCTAATAGTTCAGACAAGCCAGCTGTCAGACGCTGGGCAAGGGGGTGACTTTCTGACACCTGACTGTGGGCAGATGAGCGGGAACTGCTCAAGGCGAGAGACGGAGTGGCGGATGGTTGAGAGGGGGCAAGGAGGACAGCAGTGGTTGACGTGGCTGAAGATGTGGACCATGAGGAGGATTGCGGCTTTGAGTTTGTGTGCTGCTTGTACTCATGTGTTGATCCCATAGGCATTTGTGATGTGCGATCATGTGCCTACGCAAAGCAGTTGTACCTAGGTGGGTGTTGGACTTCCCACGACTCAGTTTCTTTTGGCACAGGTTTCAAATGGCATCGCTGTTATCAGAGGCAGACACACAAAAAAAATGCCACACTGCTGAGCTCTGCAATGGCGCCATTCTGGTGGTGGACACAGCATGCGTTGATTGGCGTGCTGTCGGGCTGACCCCGGGTACCGATGCATGCTGTCTGACTGTGCCACTAGCTCCTTGCGACGACCTCCCCCTGCTTCCAACTCGTCTTCTCCTCCTCTCTGTCTCCCCATCTGAACTTTCGCCCTGTTCTTCTTCTTGCCGAGCGGGCACCCACGTTACGTCCATGGACGCATCATCATCATCAACCACTTCACTTGTATCTGACAACTCAGCAAAGGAAGCAGCAGCGGGTACAACATCATCATCATCACACCGTACGTCCATGTGTGTAATGCTGCCTGACTGAGACATATCCCTGATATCTACATCCTCTGGCAATAATGGTTGCGCATCACTCATTTCTTCAAACGGATATGTAAATGACTCCTCTGACAGATAAAGTGAAGCGGCTGTGGTGCTAGTGTTGGTGGTGGCGGCAGGCGGGAGAGTGGTATCTTTAGAGGTGCCCAAAGCTAAGCTGGAGGAGGATGGTGCGTCAAGGTTCCGAGCGGAAGCTGTAGAAGATTGGGTGTCCTGTGTTAGCCAGTCAACTGTCCTCAGAACTTTTCAAGTTCAGGGTACGTGGCCTCTGAAAATTGGGCATTATTCTAGGGCAAAAGGGAATCACAGCACCACGACGGCCCCTGCGGGTGGCCTGCCTCTGCCTGTCATTTTTTCTTGGATTAGTGGTACTATGCGTGCAAGCTACTGTGAGACCAGATATGAGTGGCAATGTGCACAGGCAGAGGTTGGCAGAGTACACGCTGTAGGCCTGACACACCCGCCGAGGCGAACGCGAACACGCTATGTTCGCCGGGAACTATTCGCCAGCGAACAGTTCGGTACATCACTAGTCCTGAAGGATTCATCTGATCTCTGCTGTAAGGACAGCACCCCAAAAAGCCCTTTTTAGGGCTATAACATCAGTCTGCTTTTTTTTTTCTCTGTGTAATGTAATTACAGTTGCCTGCCTGCCAGCCTGTGTGTCAGGCTCACAGCGTATACTGTGCCCACTTGCCCAGTGCCACCACTCACTCACTCACTGGTGTCACAATAGCTTGCATTTAAAAAAACAGCACTTTTTTGACTGTAATATAATAGCAGTCAGTTTCCTTCACACGTGTGCGTTTCAGGGCCTGCCAGGGCACAGTGTCACACCAGTGCAACTCATATCTGGTGTAACAGTAGTGTACATTTAAACAAAAAATACAATTTGGACTGTAATAGATTGAATAGCAGTTAGTTGTCTGCCAGTGTGTGTGTCAGGCTCACAGCGTATACTGTGCCCACTTGCCCAGTGCCACCACTCATATCTGGTGTCACAATAGCTTGCATTTAACAAAAATAAAACTTTTTAGACTGTAATATAATTACAGTCAGTTTCCTTCACACGTGTGCGTTTCAGGGCCTGCCAGGGCACAGTGTTACACCAGTGCAACTCATATCTGGTGTAACAGTAGTGTACACTTAAAAAAAAAATTTTTTGACTATAATAGATTGAATAGCAGTTAGTTGTCTGCAAGCGTGTGTGTCAGGCCTACAGCGTGTACTCTGCCAACCTCTGCCACTGCACAGTGCCACTCATATCTGGTCTCACAGTAGCTTGCACGCATAGTACCACTAATCGAAAAAAGAATGACAGGCAGAGGCAGGCCACCCCACAGGGGCCATCGTGGTCGTGGTGTTGTGATTCCCCTTTGCCCTAGAATAATGCCCAGTTTTCAGAAAGAAACTGAGTCATGGGAAGTCCAACACCCACCTAGGTACAACTGCTTTGCGAAGGCACATGATCGCACATCACAAACGCCTATGGGATCAACACATGAGTACAAGCAGCACACAAACTCAAAGCCGCCATCCTCCTCCTGGTCCAGCATCTTCAGCCACGTCAACCACTGTTGTACTCCTTGCCCCCTCTCAACCATCCGCCACTCCGTCTCTCGCCTTGAGCAGTTCCTGTTCATCTGCCCACAGTCAGATGTCTGTCAAGGACATGTTTGAGCGTAAGAAGCCAATGTCACAAAGTCACCCCCTTGCCCGGCGTCTGACAGCTGGCTTGACTGAACTCTTAGCCCACCAGCTTTCACCATACAAGCTGGTGGAGTCTGAGGCATTCAAAAAATTTGTAGCTATTGGGACATCGCAGTGGAAGGTACCCGGCCGAAATTTCTTTGCACAAAAGGCAATCCCAAACCTGTACTCGATGGTGCAAAAGGAAGTAATGGCATGTCTTGCACACAGTGTTGGGGCAAGGGTCCATCTGACCACTGATACCTGGTCTGCAAAGCATGGTAAGGGCAGGTATATCACCTACACTGCGCATTGGGTAAACCTGCTGACGGCTACCAAGCATGGAATGCGTGGCTCTGCAGAGGAGTTGGTGACACCGCCACGACTTGCAG
This sequence comes from Pelobates fuscus, assembly GCF_036172605.1. Classification (NCBI taxonomy): domain Eukaryota; kingdom Metazoa; phylum Chordata; class Amphibia; order Anura; family Pelobatidae; genus Pelobates; species Pelobates fuscus. The sequence continues at coordinate 228,119,475 of NC_086322.1, forward strand.
GCAGGCCTGCTGCCACCTCCTCTACTCATCCTACTCCATCCTCTTCCATAACCTCCTCGGCTGAGTACTCTTCTGCTGCTGCGTCTTGCTCCACATCAACGGCACCCCCCCAGCTCCCCAGGTACTATTCCACATCCCGGATACGGCAGTGTCACGCCGTCTTGGGGTTGACTTGCCTGAAAGCAGAGAGTCACACCGGACCAGCACTCCTGTCCGCCCTGAACACACAGGTGGATCAATGGCTGACTCCGCACCAACTGGAGATCAGCAAAGTGGTTTGTGACAATGGAAGAAATTTGTTGGCTGCATTTTTGTTGGCTTACAGGATGTCCTGAAGCAGGCCAGGAAGGTGTGTGGCCATTTCAGGGGTTCCTACATGGCCATGGTGCACTTTTCAGATATAAATATATATATAATGAAAATTATATATATATTTAATCACTATCATTGTACGTGTATTTTGATATTAATATATATATGTAATTATGTATATATTAATATTAAAATACACGTAGACAGTGTATGTGTATTTATGTGTATGTGTGTATATGTGTGTGTGTGTGTGTATATATATATATATATATATATACTTAGATCATATATATAATAAATATATATATGATCTCAGTATATATTATTTAATTTTACACTGTTTTAACATGTTTTATTTTCTTTTTAAGACAGCAGGGGGAGTACCTGTCATTATAGGCACTCCCCCTGCTGGCATTGACATAAGTATATACGTGTATATATATACCTATATATAAATAAAAATAAATTAAACAGTAAAATGTATTACAACGCCAATATCGTCAGTGACAGTGACATTTTTTGCATTTTTCACACACAAATGGCATACTGACGATATAATTATTGTGATACGTTTTACTGTTTTAAAACACTTATATTTGTGTTCAGCGAAGTCTCCCGAGTATAACAGTACCCCTCATGTACAGGTTTTATGATGTTTTCAAAAGTTACAGAGTCAAATATAAGGCTTGTGCTTCAGTTTTTTCACATTAAAATTTGCCAGGTTGCCTTTGAGACCGTATGGTAGCCCAGGAATAAGAATTACCCCCATGATGGCATACCATTTGCAATAGTAGACAACCCAGGGTATTGCAAATGGGGTATGTTCAGTCTTTTTAGTAGCCACTTAGTCACAAACACTGGCCAAATTTTGCGTTCAAATTCGTTTTTTGCATTTTCAAATATTAACACTAACTTTGGCCAGTGTTTGTGACCAAGTGGCTACTAAAAAGGACTGGACATACTCCATTTGCAATACCTTGGGTTGTCTGCTTTTGCAAATGGTATGAAATCATGGGAATAATTCTCATTCCTGGGCTACCATATGTTCTCAAAGGCAACGTAACCAATCTGGCAAATTTCAATGTGAAAAAACTGAAATATGTAAAACGCTATATTTGACCCTGTAACTTCCCAAAACACCATAAAACCTGTACATGGGGGTACTGTTTTACACGAGACATAACTGAATACAAATATGTGTATGTTAGTGCAGTAAAAGCAAACAGTATTTTGACATTCACGGTTAAAATGTCACCTAGAACTAAAATAAAATGTAAAAATGTTTTGTTTTTTTCTCCCATTTTTAAAAAAATTTTTTTTCAATATTAAATTATGTTCCATACCTAAATATTTGACGTTAAACGAAAGCCCTGTTTCCCCTGAATAACATGATATATAATAAGTGTGGGTGCATTTAATATGAAAGAGGTGAATTACGGTTGGACAGACATATAGCGCAAATGCCAGGTTTTGTTTACGTTTTGTTTGGATCACAACTTTTGGCTGCGGTCACAGAGGGTTATAGTCAATGGAGTATATTCAAAGCATGGTCTGGTCGCCAATGGGGTACCTCAGGGATCTGTACTTGAACCCATTCTCTTTAATATTTTTATTAGTGATATTGCAGAAGGTATTGATTGTAAGGTATGTCTTTTTGTTGATGATACTAAGATATGTAACAGGGTTGATGTTCCAGGAGGGATAAGACAAATGGCAAATGATTTAGGTAAACTAGAAAAATGGTCAGAGCTGTGGCAACTGACATTTAATGTGGATAAGTGCAAGATAATGCATCTAAGATGTAAAATCCCAAGGGCAGAGAATAGAATATTTGATAGAGTCCTAACCTTTATTATTTAGGAGGTAATTATTTCAGGTGACTTAAAGGTAGGCAACACACAAGGGGGGTGTACTTATGATTTTGAAAAATGCCATAACATCCCTATGTAAACCTATGACATATTTAGAAGAGTACGGCTGGGTTTCCTTCTACAAAATAATCTTGGAAAGGAACAAGTGTGACTGTCATACATCCCCTCAAATTTAGCACAAACACTAAAAGAAACATAGCTTTTACTGGAGAGAAAAATATATATATTACCTAGCGGTCAACTTGACTAAATCCTTGGGTGCCTTGATCAAAGAAAATCACTCTAAACTTTTGTCTGAAACTGACCAAACTCTTACAATCAATGAAATTAGAAATATTTTGGTTGGGATGAATACAAAAAGATGATCTTACCAACCATTATTTACCTATTCCGAACATTGCAATTCCCAAAGCACTGTTGAAAAACATTTCAAATTCTGATCAATGGTCACATATGGAAAAGTAAACCCCCAGGGTGTCATACAGATCAATACAGCTAGTAGTTGTTTTAGCAGGCCTGGGGGTCCAAGACATACACTTTTACTATAAAGGTATGGTATTAGCCCAACTGCTTTCAATTTACACATCCAAACATACTCCCATTTGTCTAAAAATAGAAAACAACAATCCAACAACTGATGTGGGTACAATACCTGAATCGGGACAGGGATCCAACACGCAGAGTACAAACAGGTGGAAGGTATGTATACCGGACCTTAGAATGGCCGGACTTAACGTAAGGAGTAAGTAGAGAATGGTCTAGGAACAAGCCGAGGTCGAGGGAACGAGAGGACAGGTAAGCGAGAGACAAGCCGAGTCAAAGGGTAACAGAGATAAACAGGGTAGTACAAACAAGCCGGGTCAGAACCAAAGAGACAACTAGAATACAAGAGCACTGAGTGACTAGACAGGCTAGAACCACGACAGGGCAATGAGCAGATGCCGAAAGCCTTACTTTATACCTTGATTCTAGAGGGTAATCACGCCCCCGACGAGTCCTGATTAGTGCTCGGGACTTGACTGACAGGTCGACCCGGGTTGGCGTCATGACGTCGACTACTGAGCGTCGCGTCAGAGTAAAAAATTGGTCGCAAGAGAATACTGAGAACGGACAGCAACTGAAATAGCCTGCCCTTCGGTCAGTCACCGCTCAGTTCTCAAGCTGTTTTTTGCTCATCTTGTGCCATTACAGAGAGAACTTCTCTGAAACATATCAGACTGGTCCCACCCATACGGGCAGTCCAGATCCGAAATGCCAGCAAGTTCCCTCTGCACGAGAGACACAGCAACCCCAGACGATCGTTTCAGCCTTGTAAGGCATCATCAGTGAGGCATAGCTGATATCTCCCTAGGCACCGTGAGCAAGGGGTCCACGTCTGGATTATCCCTTAAACTTGTGGAGAGTAAAAAATTGGTCGCAAGAGAATACTGAGAACGGGCAGCAACTGAAATAGCCTGCCCTTCGGTCAGTCACCGCTCAGTTCTCAAGCTGTTTTTTGCTCATCTTGTGCCATTACAGAGAGAACTTCTCTGAAACATATCAGACTGGTCCCACCCATACGGGCAGTCCAGATCCGAAATGCCAGCAAGTTCCCTCTGCACGAGAGACACAGCAACCCCAGACGATCGTTTCAGCCTTGTAAGGCATCATCAGTGAGGCATAGCTGATATCTCCCTAGGCACCGTGAGCAAGGGGTCCACGTCTGGATTATCCCTTAAACTTGTGGAGAGTAAAAAATTGGTCGCAAGAGAATACTGAGAACGGGCAGCAACTGAAATAGCCTGCCCTTCGGTCAGTCACCGCTCAGTTCTCAAGCTGTTTTTTGCTCATCTTGTGCCATTACAGAGAGAACTTCTCTGAAACATATCAGACTGGTCCCACCCATACGGGCAGTCCAGATCCGAAATGCCAGCAAGTTCCCTCTGCACGAGAGACACAGCAACCCCAGACGATCGTTTCAGCCTTGTAAGGCATCATCAGTGAGGCATAGCTGATATCTCCCTAGGCACCGTGAGCAAGGGGTCCACGTCTGGATTATCCCTTAAACTTGTGGAGAGTAAAAAATTGGTCGCAAGAGAATACTGAGAACGGGCAGCAACTGAAATAGCCTGCCCTTCGGTCAGTCACCGCTCAGTTCTCAAGCTGTTTTTTGCTCATCTTGTGCCATTACAGAGAGAACTTCTCTGAAACATATCAGACTGGTCCCACCCATACGGGCAGTCCAGATCCGAAATGCCAGCAAGTTCCCACTGAGCGTCGCGTCATATAAGGAAGTGGATCCCTCGCGGTCGGCTTGTAAATGGCCGAGAGAACCGCGAGGAACGGAAGAAACAACCCCTCTGGGAGGATAAACGTCTAAGTCTCTCACCTCCTCTGAGGTAGAGACTACAGGTACCCTGACAGTACCCCCCCTCTCAGAAACGCCCACCGGGCGGAAGGAACCGGGACGAGATGGAAAACGGGAGTGAAAAGCCCTGCGGAGGCGAGGAGCATGTACATCCTCCTGAGGTACCCAAGTCCTCTCCTCAGGACCATATCCCTTCCAGTCAATAAGATATTGTAACTTCCCCCGGGAGATTCGAGAATCGATGATGGAGTTGATTTCATACTCCTCCTGACCCTCAACCTGAACAGAGCGAGGAGAGGATATAGTGGAGGAAAATCTGTTACAGACTAGCGGTTTCAGTAAAGAAACGTGAAAGGAGTTAGGAATGCGTAAGGCAGCTGGAAGAGCTAGGCGATACTCAACTGGGTTAATTCGAGTCAGAACCCTGTAAGGGCCAATGTAACGAGGAGCGAATTTCATAGAAGGAACCTTCAGACGAATGTTTCTAGTACTCAACCATACCCTATCACCTGGAACAAAAACCGGAGCCGCCCTTCTGTGCTTATCAGCGTGTTTCTTGAACAACATGGAATTATGTAGGAGAATTTGTCGAGTCTGATCCCACAACTTCCTCAAATTGGCAACATGAACATCAACCGACGGTACCCCTTGGGAAGGAGAAACCGAGGGAAGAATGGAAGGATGAAAGCCATAATTCATGAAGAAGGGACTGGAACGAGTAGAATCACAAACGAGATTATTGTGTGCAAACTCCGCCCAAGGAATCAAACCGACCCAATCGTCCTGGTGTTCAGAAACAAAACAACGCAAATATTGTTCAATCTTTTGATTGGTACGTTCAGCAGCTCCGTTAGACTGAGGGTGATAGGCAGAAGAAAAATTCAATTTGATGCCTGGTTGAGAACAGAAGGATCTCCAAAAACGTGAAACAAATTGGGAACCTCTATCGGAAACAATTTCGGAAGGTATCCCATGTAAGCGAAAAATCTCTCTCGCGAATATCTCCGCCAATTCAGGAGAAGTCGGGAGTTTAGTTAAGGGCACGAAATGAGCCATCTTAGTAAACCTATCAACCACCGTGAGGATCACAGTCTGTTTTTTAGAAACAGGCAAATCTACAATGAAGTCCATAGCCAAACAGGACCATGGTCTCTCTGGAATGTTCAAGGGATGTAACAACCCACATGGAAGCGTATGAGGTTGCTTAGTCTTCATACAGACCTCACATGCTCCGATGAAATCCCTAATATCCTTCCGTAAAGAAGGCCACCAGAAATCTTTAGAGATCAAGGAACATGTCTTGCGAATACCCTGATGCCCAGCCGCCTTACTGTTGTGAAAACACTGTAAGAGTTCCAGTTGGAGTTCAGGAGGAACGAAATGCCTTGCCCCAGGAGTCTGTCTAGGCGCCAGATGCTGCAACTTCATGATCTGACCAAGCAACGGAGAGTGAATCTTAAGACTCGTGTTGGCGATAATATTGCACCTGGGTACTATAGAAGACAAAACCGGCTCAGATATCGCAGAAGGTTCATATTGTCGAGACAAAGCATCGGCTTTAGAATTCTTAGAACCAGGTCTATAAGTAAGCACGTAATTGAAATGCGTGAGGAATAAAGACCAACGAGCTTGCCTGGAGGACAAGCGCTTGGCCTCCCCAATATAGGACAGGTTCTTGTGGTCTGTCAAAATAGTAACAGGATGTAAGGTGCCCTCCAATAAATGTCTCCACTCCTTTAAAGCCATGATAACTGCTAGTAGTTCCCTGTCACCAATGTCATATCTGCTCTCAGGGCCTGATAGTTTCTTGGAAAAAAACCACATGGATGTAAGGGCTTATCCACACCTAACCTTTGGGACAGGATAGCACCTATACCTGTCTCTGAGGCGTCTACCTCGAGTAGGAAAGGCAGAGTCGTATCAGGGTGAACTAAAATTGGTGCAGAAGCAAACAGTTCCTTGAGTGTTTTGAAGGCAAGAAGGGCTTCAGTAGACCAGTTCTTAGTGTCAGCCCCCTGTCTGGTCATATTGGTAATAGGAGCTATAATTGAAGAGTAACCCTTAATGAAGCGCCTATAATAGTTGGTGAATCCAATAAACCTCTGAATGGCCTTGAGGCCCCTGGGTAAAGGCCAATCCAAAATGGACTGGAGCTTATCCGGGTCCATCTTAAACCCTTCCCCAGAAATCACATAACCAAGAAAGTTTATCTGGGATTGGTCAAAGCTGCATTTCTCCAATTTGCAGTACAGGCCATGTTGAAGAAGCTTGCGCAATACCCTTCTGACTTGTCTGTGGTGAGTCTCAATCTCTCTAGAGTGTATAAGTATATCATCCAGATATACAATAACGCAGTCATGTTGAAATTCCCTAAGAACTTCATTGATCAGGTCCTGAAATACTGCCGGTGCATTACAGAGGCCAAAAGGCATTACTGTGTATTCATAGTGCCCATAACGGGTATTGAACGCCGTCATCCACTCGTGTCCCTGCTGAATTCTCACCAAGTTATACGCCCCTCTGAGATCTAACTTGGTGAAAATCTTGGAGCCTTTTAGACGATCAAAGAGCTCGGTAATCAAAGGAATTGGGTAGGCATTTCTAATGGTTATTTTGTTCAAACCTCGATAATCAATGCAAGGTCTTAGTGTACCATCCTTCTTTTTAACAAAAAAAACCCCCAGCCCCGGCAGGGGAGGAGGATCTCCTAATGAATCCTTTTTCAAGGTTCTCACGAATATACTCCTCTAAGACTAAGTTCTCTTTAGTGGACAAAGGATATACATTACCCCTGGGGGGCATAGTACCAGGTAGTAGATTAATCTTACAATCAAAAGACCTGTGTGGAGGTAAAGTATCAGCATTCTTTTTGTCAAATACTGCCTTTAAATCCAGGTACAGGGGCGGTATTTGTACCTCTGTAGAGTAGGTAGAATTAATCGGTGTGTTAACTGCGCAAAGCGGTGACACTGTCCGTAAGCACCTGTCCTGACAACCCTGACCCCATGAGATTATCTCCCCTAATTCCCAATCAATAATAGGGTTATGTTTTTTTAACCAAGGGTACCCCAGGACTATGGGAACAGAAGGAGAAGAAATAAGCAATAAAGATATGTCTTCCTCATGTAAGATACCAACAGTTAATTTAACGGGTATGGTTTCATGGTTTCTATGGCCTCAACGGCCAAGGGTGTCTCCCTTAACTGGGATGGGATAGCGTGTTTGGTAACAAAAACTTGGTCGATAAAGCTCTCAGCAGCTCCGGAATCTATCAATGCCATAGTTTCTAGTACTCCCTTCTCCCAAGTTAAAGAAACGGGTAGCAGAAGCCTGTGATCTTTATAATTAAGATTAGAGGACAAAATAGAAACACCCAAGGCCTGTCCTCTAGAGAAACTTAGGTGCGAGCGTTTCCCGAGCGATTAGGACAATTTAGGCGTAAATGACCTCTGACTCCACAGTACATACACAACCCCTCCCTTCTCCTGTACTGTCTCTCCTCTTCTGAGAGGCGAGTATTGCCTATCTGCATAGGTTCTGGAAAAAGTGAGGTTGTGGATTCAGAACTTTGAAATGAAGGAGCTAGTTTAAAGGAAGGTCTACGGTTTCTCTCTCGAGTGTTCTGCCTCTCTCTTAAACGTTTGTCAATGCGAGAAATAAAAGAAATTAAATCCTCCAAATTTTCAGGAAGCTCTCTAGTAGCAACCTCGTCAAGGATTATGTCTGATAACCCGTTTAAAAATACATCTATATAAGCCTGTTCATTCCACTTAACCTCTGCCGCCAAGGACCTGAACTCTAGTGCATAATCCACAAGTGTTCGGATTTCTTGTCTAAGGCGCAACAGTAATCTAGCTGCATGGACCTTTCTACCTGGAGGGTCAAAAGTTCTTCTGAAAGCAGCTACAAAGGCATTATAATTATATACTAACGGATTATCATTTTCCCACAATGGATTGGCCCATCTCAAAGCTTTCTCAACAAGTAATGTGATAATAAATCCAACCTTCGCCCTATCTGTAGGATAGGAGCGGGGTTGTAATTTGAAATGGATACCTATTTGGTTTAAGAAACCACGACACTTCTCTGGAGAACCACCATAACGTACAGGTGGAGTGATACGGGAAGAAGCCCCTACAGTGGCTACCTCTAGACCTGAACTCACAGGAGAGATAGAAGTATTACGCATCTCCTCTGGTTGATTACCAGAACGAGATAGTAACGCCTGTAGTGCTAGAGCCATCTGGTCCATTCTGTGATCCATGGCGTCGAACCTAGAGTCAGAAGGACCAACCTGAGTGTTTGTACCTGCAGGATCCATTGGCCCTGTCGTAATGTCAGGATCGGGACAGGGATCCAACACGCAGAGTACAAACAGGTGGTAGGTACGTATATCGGACCTTAGAATGGCCGGACTTAACGTAAGTAGAGAATGGTCTAGGAACAAGCCGAGGTCGAGGGAACGAGAGGACAGGTAAGCGAGAGACAAGCCGAGTCAAAGGGTAACAGAGATAAACAGGGTAGTACAAACAAGCCGGGTCAGAACCAAAGAGACAACTAGAATACAAGAGCACTGAGTGACTAGACAGGCTAGAACCACGACAGGGCAATGAGCAGATGCCGAAAGCCTTACTTTATACCTTGATTCTAGAGGGTAATCACGCCCCCGACGAGTCCTGATTAGTGCTCGGGACTTGACTGACAGGTCGACCCGGGTTGGCGTCATGACGTCGACTACTGAGCGTCGCGTCATATAAGGAAGTGGATCCCTCGCGGTCGGCTTGTAAATGGCCGAGAGAACCGCGAGGAACGGAAGAAACAACCCCTCTGGGAGGATAAACGTCTAAGTCTCTCACCTCCTCTGAGGTAGAGACTACAGGTACCCTGACACTGAAACCCATGAACACCAACCACATGTTGACTTGCACCAGATTGTCCCTGAGAATATGGAATCATTTAGTAATCAAACTATGCCATCCTTATTATCCCTTACAAATGGCTCAGATAAAATTCCTGCAGTTGTACACTAATGACTTGAATACAGGTGACTGGTGGTGTTACTATTAGACACAACACAAATAAAACTGCTCACAGACCTGCAGGCAGAATTTTCGCTCCCTTCAAAATATCTATTCACATATCTCAGAATTAAACAACATATTTCTCACTCTTAGCATACATGGGCTAAACAATGAACATATATCTACTTTCACAAATTGTGCTGGGGAACAAACTGCCTGAACAAACCACTATCACTAGGCTATCAATGAATTCCACAGAGTAACAAGCCCCTAAGCTGCCATACCCACATCAGTGGAAAAAAGAACTCTGGAAAAGTTTTAACACTGACTCCTGGGATAAAGCAATCATAACCAGTAGAGGTGTATCCAAGTATATTAAGAAGCTATTGATGAGGTGGTATATGGTGCCTCAACACTTAGCCCACATTTTCCCCTTTAGCTCTTCAGTGTGCTGGAGATGCACCAGGGATGTGGACTCCAAATTACATATAATTTGGTCATGTCCATCCTTAAGAACATTTTGGAGTCAAACACAAATTTTGTTCAGTCGTGATATCTCAGTTAATATACAACTCTCTGCAGAACAGTTGGCTGGGTATGTCACCTCCCATCCTCCAAAATGAAGGGTCACTGTAAAAATATGTTGTTACATATTTTAACTGACCGGGCCCCCTGACAATCCACATCCATCGGGTGGCCCTGATGGACCCCTTGGATGGCTGCCCTGGCGGTTTGCCGCGTGGTCTGGGGCCGCAGAAGATGAAGGCGGCGGATACCCGGTCACAGGGGACCGCAGGGCGGCCAGGCCCCCTGGAGTGGTAGGTCCGGTCGCAGCTGCGACCCCTGCAACCCCTGCGACCCCTGCGACCCCTGCGACCACGGTATGTATGTTGCTGATCCTAAGCTAGATCTAGTGAACTACGATACATCCAACTTTATTGTACATCAGCAGTGGATGTAACATGGATGTAACGAAATTATATATTTAAAAAACAAAAAAATAAATCAGAAAGGAGCCGAATATGTCTCTGAAATAGTCAAAGCTTACCTGTCTGAAAATGCTTTCCCCCTATTGATGACCCTTTGAGCTTCTGGCATGAGAAGAAGAGTGTGTGGTCTGCTTTGCGTGTGGTTGTCCAGTAGCTATCGACATGTCTACACCAGTGTTGAAAGTGAGTGAGTGTTTTTTGTTAAAGGGGACATTCTAAATCCCCAACTATTACAAATGTCCCCAAAACTGATGGAGAAAATAACTTTTCTCAAGTTCAGTCTCCCCGACTTTGGTAACCCTGCTCTTCCCCCTTTTTAGTTTTATTTCAATTCTTTATTTTTAATTTTCAAATTTGACAGAGTTGGAGATATAAAGCAAAGTTACAATGTGTACATTATATTGTTTCAACGATCAATAAAGAAAGTGAATTGGCATATCACAGAAGTTGTCACAAAAAGCATGTAATATAAAGCGTAAAAAGTCCTTTATACACGATGTGTCAGGTGTGGTGCAAGGCAATTTTGTGTACGTATCTATGGTCTGCCAATACAAAAGAAAAGGAAAAAAACAGAAAAGAAAAAGAAAACAAACATTTCCTCATTCTTTGTATATTAAGGAACATATGGATGAAGAGGGAGGGGAGAAGGGAGAGGTGTGGTTGAGGTCCCTGCGGTATGAGTGAGGGTAGGTTCTGTTGTTGTTCCTCATTGGTGGAGTCATGTGTATTGTCCAATGGACCGCGTCTTGGTTGGTTGGTTGTGGTCCATCTTGGAGCAGGGGTGATGGGTGATAAGCAGGGTTTCTGACCTGCGTACTGGTTGTGCTGCGATGTGCAAGTAGGGATTATGCTCTCAGAACCCTGCTCTTCACTTTGATATTTGAGGTGTCAAAATTTGCAAGCTGAGATCTGTCTGGCCTACCCAAGGCTTTTCACATGCTATGTATTATAATTCAGCATGCTTTGATTGGTTGAAAAATATATTATTCATGATGTTGACTTAAACTTTGCAATTTTCTTAACAATTCTACACAAATCTAGTATTTTGTCAATAATACTGAAAATAATTTTGAACAAAATAGTATTATAGTTTGCAATTAGAAACTGAAAGACATCTACATATTGATTATGACCTTTCTACCTTTTTTTTTTTTTTGGATGAAGAGAATAGCATCTTATTGCAAAAGGATAACCAAACCTTTCAGTTTACAATACTTTTTTTCTTCTGAAACAAGCTTTTCTGTCAAATTTATAATATTGTTATACCATCATAAACCAAACCGTAATACGAGCTTTCACAAAACTGACATGTTCTCTCTCTGCCTGACACATCATCGGAGCTTCGCTGGTGACTTAATATAGGATGCTAAACTTATCTGCATAATCAAAGATTATTATGATAACATTACAAAACATGCAAAATTCATGTTCAAAAGTACTTTAATTAATTCTTTCTCATTTGTAGCTAGTACTCATGGGAAAACTGCTAAAAAGGAGAAAACATGAACATTAATTCTCCCAGGACACTCTAGGAAACTGCAACATTGAGATGTAAGTTGACAGATGTTATTTCCCAACCTAAATTGTGACTTTTGAAGACATAAAAACACTTTGTTATACAAAAGAGCTCTTCATCTAATATGCAGTAGCCAAAGCACTTTCAGATTAATTACAGTTTACTTGTCTTCCCCTCCACTTAAGCTGCTGCTGCTGATCACGTATAAATTAAATTATTCTTCATAATTCTTCCAGTTACATTTATGAGGGTCATAATGAATTTGTAAGAATTTTATATGTATTAAGGCCGTTTGGCCTGTATTTGTGGGAGGGGCTTAAATTAATTCACTCCCCTATATAAGGGACACCCCTTACCTGACTCATATCCCTTGAGGTCAGCATCAGAATGATTTCAACTTCCGGGTCATCCAGACGCCATTTTACCTGATTACTCCATGAGGTTTTCTAAGCTGAGCTGTGTCAGAAATCCAGCCACAGGCTTTTCTGGCCTACCACCTTTTTTCTTCAATCCATCGCCGTGGATGGTGTCCAAGTGACTCACAAACCGTAAGTCGACCTACCCGTTACGCCAGGCATCAGTCCCACGGCACCATGCACGGGTCAGGTCCTCACTTTACGGCTGCATTTTGTCTAAGTCTGTTCTAAAACCATTTCATGTTCATGCATATCATTCGTTTAAACCCCCTACCAGTCTTTGGGTGTACTACAGGCTTCTTAGACATTATCGCATTTCATGTACAAACCAACGAACCACTGCATTTGCGCCTACACACTGACCCCTATCGGTCATACGCTATACTACAGGCTTCTCAGACATTATTGCATTTCATGTACAAACCAACAACCACTGCATTTGCGCCTACACACTGACCCCTACCGGTCATTCGGTGTAGTACAGGCTTCTCAGACATTATTGCATTTCATGTACAAACCAACGAACCACTGCATTTGCACCTACACACTGACCCCTACCGGTCATTCGGTGTAGTACAGGCTTCTCAGACATTATTTCATTTCATGTACAAACCAACGAACCACTGCATTTGCACCCAGGGCTGGTGCAAGGATTTTTGGCTACACAGGCGAAGATGAATTTTGCCGCCCCCCCACACACAAATAAGATGTATCTTTAGCGGTGTCTCATATCCAGCCTTTTGAAATCCCCATGTAGTGTATTGTACCCCCCTTTAGTGTGTCTTACACCCCCTTGTATGTCTCTTACAACCCCCATGTGTATCTCCTTCCCCCCCCCAGCCCCTTTGTGTGTCTTTCTTTCCCACAGCCCTTTTCTGTGGGTCTCTCCCCTCAGCCTGTTTTTTTGTGTCCCTCTTCCCCTCAGGCTCCTTTGTGTAACTTTTCCCTCCCAAGCCATATAGACATAGATATATAGCTACACACACACATACCGGCACATAGTCACAGAAATATGCAGGCACACAGTCATACAATCAACACATACAGGTACACAGACATACAGTCATACAGACACACACACACAGACATGCAGACACTGGCATATAGATAAATAAAAACACAGTTATACAAACACAGACATACAGAGACATGAAGATGCAGGCATACAGAGACATAACGAACAATGCATACAGAGACATATATACACAGTCAGTCACACAAAGATATACAGAACAAGGCATACAGAGACATATGGATACAGGCATACAGGGACATTCAGAAACACACGGACACAGTCATATAGAGACATACAGACACAGACAGTCATACAGAGACATGCAGACAGGTATACAGAGCAGGGGCAGATCCAGAACCTAATCTTGGGTGGGGGGTGGGGGTGGGGGGTGGGGTGAGTTTTAGTGGGGTCATAGGGGCTCTAATTAAGGAGTTAAGGGCTGTAGTAGGGGGACAGGGGCTGTAGTTGAGAGTTAGGGGCTGTAATTGGGGGCTTAGGAAATGTAGTGGGGAATTGGGGCTGTAGTAGGGGGTTAGGGACTGAAGTAGGTTGATGGCTGCAAGTGGGAACAGGGGCTGTAGTGTGGGGGATATGGGCAGCAATTTGGGGGAGAGGGGCTGTAGTGGGGGTAAGGACTGTAGTAAGGGAATAGGGGCTGTACTGGAGCTATGGGGTAAAAGGGAGTGGAAGGGATGTGAAGTAAGGGAGTTAGAGGCTGTAGAAGGGAGTATAGGGGCTGTGGTGGGAGCAAAGGGGCAAATGTGGTTGGAAATGGGCAGTAGAGGGGGACACAGGGGCAGTATGGTGTGGGCACAGGCTGTAACGAGGGACACTGAGGCAATAAAGTGGTGTCACAGGGACAGTATGGTAGGGGGTAAATGGGAAGTAGAGGGGGGGACAGGGGCTGTTGAGGCGGGTAGAGGAAGTAGAGGGGGGAGACAGGGGCAGTAGAGGCGTGTGAAAGGGGGGCAGAGGCAGGGGGCAGGGGCTGTAGAGGGAAATAGAAGTGCTGTAGAGGGGCACATGGGGCAGTAGAGGGGGCAGGGGCTATTGAGGGGCTGTAAAGGGGGCAGGGGTAGTATGATGGGGCAGGGGCTATAGAGGTGGCAGGGGTAGTATGGTGGGGGCAGGGGGTAGTATGGTGGGGGCAGGGGGGAGTTTGGTGGGGGCAGGGGGAGTTTGGTGGGGGCAGGGGGAGTTTGGTGGGGGCAGGGGGGGAGTATGGTGGGGGCAGGGGGGGAGTATGGTGGGGGCAGGGGGGGAGTATGGTGGGGGCAGGGGGGGAGTATGGTGGGGGCAGGGGGAGTATGGTGGGGGCAGGGGGAGTATGGTGGGGGCAGGGGGAGTATAGTGGGGGCAGGGGCTGTAAAGGGGGCAGTATGGTGGGGGCAGGGTCTATAGAGGGAAATAGAAGTGCTGTAGAGGGGCACATGGGGCAGTAGAGGGGGCAGAGGCACTATGGTGGGGCAGGGGCTATAGAGGGGCTGTAAAGGGGGCAGGGGTAGTATGGCGGGGCAGTTTGGAGGGGTAGGGGCTGTAGAGGGGGCAGGGGCTATAGAGGTGTCAGGGGTAGTATGGTGGGGCAGGGGCTATAGAGGTGGCAGGGGCCGTATGGTGGGGGCAGGGGCCGTATGGTGGGGGCAGGGGCCGTATGGTGGGGGCAGGGGCCGTATGGTGGGGGCAGGGATAGTATGGTGGGGGCAGGGATAGTATGGTGGGGGCAGGGGGAGTATGGTGGGGGCAGGGGCAGTATGGTGGGGGCAGGGGCAGTATGGTGGGGGCAGGGGCAGTATGGTGGGGGCAGGGGCAGTATGGTGGGGGCAGGGGCAGTATGGTGGGGGCAGGGGCAGTATAGTGGGGGCAGGGGCAGTATAGTGGGGGCAGGGATAGTATGGTGGGGGCAGGGGGAGTATGGTGGGGGGCAGGGGGGAGTATGGTGGGGGGCAGGGGGGAGTATGGTGGGGGGCAGCGGGGAGTATGGTGGGGGGCAGGGGCTGAAGAAAGGGGCTGAAAAAAAAAGAAAATGCTACAAGTTCTTCCCCCACCCCCTCCCAGAGACTTACCTTGGTCCAGGAGGGAGAACCTTACCCCTGGTGGTCGGATGGGATGGGATGGGCTGCACTGGAGGCTGGAGGCTGGAGCTGCAATCAGGACCGCTGGGGAGTCTGGGAGCAGTAGAAGTCCCGCCCCCTTCTGACATCATCAGAGGAGGACGGCTGACTTCACTGCCAGGCTCCTGTGTGCTGGCTGCAGGGAGAGAGGTGAGATTAAAAATCCGAGTCTCCAGCCAGAGGCAGGGGATTCGGATTTTTGCGCCCCCCTTCTCTGGCGCCCTAAGGCGGCCGCCTGTGCCGCCTTATGGACGCGCCGGCCCTGTTTGCACCTACACACTGACCCCTATCGGTCATTCAGTGTACTACAGGCTTCTCAGACATTATTGCATTTCATGTACAAACCAACAACCACTACATTTGCGCCTACACACTGACCCCTACCGGTCATTCGGTGTAGTACAGGCTTCTCAGACATTATTGCATTTCATGTACAAACCAACGAACCACTGCATTTGCACCTACACACTGACCCCTACCAGTCATTCAGTGTACTACAGGCTTCTCAGACATTATTGCATTTCATGTACAAACCAACAAACCACTGCATTTTTCACCTACACACGGACCCCTATCAGTCATTCGGTGTACTACAGACTTCTTAGACGTTTTTGCTTTTCATGTACAAAACAATAAACCACTGCATTTTCACCTACACACTGACCCCTACTGGTCATTTAGTGTACTACAGGCTTCTCAGACATTATTGCATTTCATGTGCAAACCAACGAACCACTGCATTTGCGCCTACACACTGACCCCTACCAGTCATTCGGTGTACTACAGGCTTCTCAGACATTATTGCATTTCATGTGCAAACCAACGAACCACTGCATTTGCGCATACACACTGACCCCTACCGGTCATTCGGTGTACTACAGGCTTCTCAGACATTATTGCATTTCATGTACAAATCCACGAACCACTGCATTTTCGCCTACACACTGACCCCTACTGGTCTTTTGGTGTACTACAAGCTTCTTAGACATTATCGCATTTCATGTACAAACCAACGAACCACGGCATTTTCGCCTACATGCTGACCCCTACCGGTCAATCGGTATACTACAGGCTTCTCAGACTTTATTTCACTTCATAAGCAAACAAACTAACTACAGCATTTTCGCTTTTATACTGACTCCTCTCTGTCAAACGGTAGGATTAACCCCTTAAGGACACATGACATGTGTGACATGTCATGATTCCCTTTTATTCCAGAAGTTTGGTCCTTAAGGGGTTAAAGGGTATTTTTTACCATACAATCAGCATTTCTGACCCCTACTGGTCAACAGCAAAACTGTCTTCACATGTCATATATACAATTTACCAGCCAATACAAATTACACATAAGATTGTTTTAAACATAACCATAAACCATAAATTAAATTCCAGCATGGGCTCAACTTCAGGTTTAATGCACAATAATTTACATTTCACATCAAGACCAACAGTGGTTCTATCAACACTGCCACCTACAGGTCTGTCAAGTATATTGACAATTTTCATGGGGTTTTACAAACACCAAAACACTGACACCTCTAGGTCAATAGACAAACATTTCACATACCAATCAGTATCTAACTACACTGCCACCTATAGGGCACTCAGCAGATCTCCAGTGCACTTGCATTTTGCAACACCATGTTGACAGACCCCTACCATTCAATAAGATATACAACAATTCACATAGCAAGTACTATATCAAACATCTGTTATAAATACATATATTATTAGTAGCAGACACATCTGTATATACGTAACTGGTAATATAGTTCACATACATTCTTCACAGCACGCTGCTCACACAACAGACTTTCCCTTAGCAAGGGGACATACAACATACAAGGTGGGGACAGACCACTTTTTCACTTGTATATATGGCACTTAATAGGTTAAGATTGATACATATTTAACCAGTATAGCTACGATGTTTAATATTTACACATAACAGCACTTTACTTTTCACATATACTGTACGTATTAAGATAAGCTTGGTCTATGCCATATTTCCTTATGCCATACGGTTTTATCCATTCAGGTTACAGTAACTACTAAAAAAACCCAGGGCCGCCACCAGAAATTTTGGGGCCCCTAACTGAGCTCAGGGTCTGGGCCCCTGGGGGCCCGCCTCCAAAACCGCCCACAGAGACCGCCTCCAAATCCCGCCCACAGGAATACACACACAGACACAAACACATTTACTGATACAAAAGGACACATACACACACACATACTGATACGCATATAGGCATACATACTGACACACACATACTGAGACATACACACATATACAGACACACAGGCATACATAGTGACACACATACTAACATACATACAGATACACATGCATAAGGACATACAGACACATTCATACTGACATACAAACACATTCATACTGACATACACACATTCATAATTACATGCAGACATACATACACTGACATTCATACACACATAATGACATGCATACAGACATACAGACATACATTCATACAGACACTGACATCCATACATACACACATTCATAATGACATACAGACATACATTCATACTGGCATACATACATTCATACAGACAGATAGACAGACATACATGCACACAATCATAATGACATGCAGACATACATACACTGACATTCATACACACATAATGACATGCATACAGATAGACATTCATACAGACACACAAAGACAGACATACACACACAGACAGACATACACACATAATGACATGCATACAGATAAGACAGACAGACTCACAGACAGACTCACAGACAGACTCACAGACAGACTCACAGACAGACTCACAGACAGACTCACAGACAGACTCACAGACAGACTCACAGACAGACTCACAGACAGACTCACAGACAGACTCACAGACAGACTCACAGACAGACTCACAGACAGACTCACAGACAGACTCACAGACAGACTCACAGACAGACTCACAGACAGACTCACAGACAGACTCACAGACAGACTCACAGACAGACTCACAGACAGACTCACAGACAGACTCACAGACATACACACAGATACACAGACATACATTCACACAGCTCATTTTCCAGCCACCCTCCTTTTTCTTACCTTGTCTTTGCAGGTGGGTGGCTGGCTGGGGCTGATGGGACTGGCAGTCGGCTGGACAAAGACCTGAGTGCAGTTCGAACGTTGCGGTGCACTTGATGTTCCATTAAAATCCTGCTTATACTTCAACACATTGAGTGCCTGAGCATTTTTTCTTTTTCATTCCATCTTCTTGTGACTCAGGTATGTTTGCACTATTCCAGTCCAATACCATTGCCGGGCGCGCGCTCCTCCCGCGCGGAGTGAGCTGGGAGGAAGTGACTACTTCCTCCCAGCAGCACTTGCTGCGGCTGCTTTTTTTTTTTAAGGGGCCCGGTCGCGCTATTGCACGGCCACAGCGCTGACCGGGCCCCTGAAGATATGGGGCCCATCGGGTGGCCCTAAGTGCGTGGGCCACCCAATGGGCCCAATCAGCGTGCGGGCGCCGGTGCAACTGCACCGGCGGCAAATCCGCCACTACACGTGGGGCCCGGGCGGCCGGGCCCCCCAGGGCTGCCGGGCCCGTGACAATTGTCACGGTTGTCATGCCCTGATGGCGGCCCTGAAAAAAACTATACGGATTGTCAGGTTCAATACCATACTACCAGGTACATACACCTGCTCATGTAGTTATCCATCTCTTTCCTTCCCTGGAATAGTAATAGTGTACTGGCAATTAGGGTTCTAGGGCCCAATAGTCATCCTCCTCCTCCCACGACCACGCCATATCTGCCAAGTGACCCTATGTAGGGGTAAAAGTCTCTATTCTTCTCTGTGTCAGTGTATATCATGGTCTCTGAAGACGGGGAACAGTCTCTATTCTGCTCTGTCAGTGTGTATCATGGGCTTTGAGGACAGGTGTCAATCCATATCTGCCAAGTGACCCTATGTAGGGGAACAGTCTCTATTCTGCTCGGTGTCAGTGTGTATCATGGTCTCTGAGGACGGGGAACAGTCTCTATTCTGCTCTTTGTCAGTGTGTATCAGGGGCTTTGAGGACAGGTGTCAATCCATATCTGCCAAGTGACCCTATGTAGGGGGAACAGTCTCTATTCTGCTCTGTGTCAGTGTGTATCATGGTCTCTGAGGACGGGGAACAGTCTCTATTCTGCTCTTTGTCAGTGTGTATCAGGGGCTTTGAGGACAGGTGTCAATCCATACCTGCCAAGTGACCCTATGTAGGGGTAACAGTCTCTATTCTGCTCTGTGTCAGTGTGTATCAGGGTCTCTGAGGACAGGTGTCAATCCATATGTCAAGGTGTCAATATGTCAAATGTCAGGTGTCAATCCATATCCATTGTGATTTAGGAATGTTAGGTGATTTCTGCCCTTTATGGATTAAAACCAGACTCTGCATCAACTGTGTAATTTTCCATGGGAGTTTTGCCATGGATCCCCCTCCGGCATGCCACAGTCCAGGTGTTAGTCCCCTTGAAACAACTTTTCCATCACTTTTGTGGCCAGAAACAGTCCCTGTGGGTTTTAAAATTCGCCTGCCCATTGAAGTCAATGGCGGTTCGCCCGGTTCGCCGGTTCGCGAACGTTTGCGGAAGTTCCCGTTCGCCGTTCGCGAACCGAAAATTTCATGTTCGCGACATCACTATTTCCCAATACTCTTGATAGAGAGGCATATAAGTTAGTTATAAAAGGTAAAATGCTTAATATAAGAATACGCAAAGTATGTCCATCTGTTAGTTTTCTTTGCAAAATTTGGTTATCAAAAGGAAATTTCCTATTTATGTTACATTAGAGAGTGAATCATGCACTCTTTCTACAGGGAATTTTGTTCAGAGTCACTCATAACTTTACAAGGGAAAAGCACAAACAAGAAAAAGAAACTATAAGTCAATGTGGGTTTTTGCCTATTTTGTGGGATTAGGTGTTTGCCATAGTTGAACACTCCATCTTCTTCTCTCCATTCCTCTTGGTCCTAGATACTGTTTTCTTACCAATGTATTATGATTCCTGGCTTTCCATGCAAGAAAGCAAATAAAACAGTTTTTACTGGTACCAAGACATAGTAATTCAAAGAGAACATACAAAAAAAGCACAATAGTGTGATACAGTAAATACAATATAATAATAATAAATGCACTCACGAGATGATGTAGATAAAAGCCCTCGTAGGGTGCCTCCTCTGATGGTATGGGGGCTAGTAATCTCCTTTCCAATATGGAATAGCTGAAAGGTACACGGGACTCCGAATAGGATCAAACTCCAAATATTTTTATTATATAAAAGGTGAAATAAACACCATTAAGATCAAATTTAGAAATGCGGTATTAGGTCCTACGCGTTTCGTTCAAAACATGAACTTCATCAGGGACCGCAATAAAAAATAACCACATACAATCTTACAAGCAGTAAAATCATGCATCCTACTCCCCCCTTAATACAATCCCCTTAACTAGGGCTAGTCCCAATGTCCAATTAATCAGTGCTGTGGGTGTTCCCAGTCTTCTCATTCTTCATTGGTCCGTGGACAGATCCTCTCAGCTGGTAATATTTTCGGCATCCAGATCAATCAATTTGAGCGCGCTCAAATCAAAACAAAACCGGAAGTGAGTACAATCTCCTACTTCCGCATTCCAGATGCGTTCCACATGCGTTCCATCTGTATAACCCATTCGTAGCAACAAGAAACAAGGTGCTTGTGCACATAAACGTAATCAGGGGCGGACTGAGAACCCTCAGGGCCCCCGGGCAAAATAAATCAAGGGCCCCCTTACAGGCCCCACCCATACTCCGCAGCAAGCGCCACCCATGTCCCGCCTCCATGCACCGCCTCCAGCCACACCCTACACAATCTTTAGACACAAGGAACAAAAGTGCAATTATTCCTTTCAAGGCCCCAGTAGAGACTACAATTGAGGGCTAATGGGCCATGGAGGGGGGTCTTTCTAGCAGAGGCTATCTCAGTGTCCTTTAGAGAGTGTGTTAGAAAGAATCCCCTCCAGGCCCTATTAGAGACTACAATGGAGTCTAATAGGCTTGGAAGGGGTTCTTTCTAACAGAGGCCATCTCAGTGTCCCTGCTGGAAACAGTCATCTCCAGGCCCCAGTAGAGACTACAATTGAGGGCTAATGGGCCATGGAGGGGGGGAGTATTCTAGCAGAGGCTATCTCAGTGTCCTTTAGAGAGTGTGTTAGAAAGAATTTCCTCCAGGTCCCTTTAGAGACTACAATGGAGTCTAATGGGGCCTGGAGGGGGGTCTCTCCAACACTCTGGTTTCTATTCACAATATAGCAACACAACATAGCTTGCTGATACCTAGGCCAAGTTGGCTCCTCTTACCTTAATTACTGTTGTTGGCTGGCAGTCTGTGGGCTTGCTGGAAGGCTGTGGGCTTGCTGGCAGGCTGTGGGCTTGCTGGCAACTGCCGGCAGGCTGTGGGCTTGCTGGCTGCGGCTAGCAGGCTGTTGGCTTGCTGGCTGTGGCTTGCTGGCTGGCAGGCAGTGGTTTGCTGGCTGCGTTTGGCAGGCTGTGGGCTTGCTGGCTGTAAGCCTAACTGGTGGCCTGTGGGCTGGCTGGCTGGCCGGCCTGTGGGCTGGCTGGCTTGCTGGCTACTGGGGCACTTGGAGATTATTTAAATAAATAATCCATGCACAATAACCACTACTGCTCTGTGTAGTCGTTATGGTGCCAGGAGGGCCGGGCCCCACTCCCAGAGTAAGTAGTCAAACCGTTTAAGAACAGTTTGACAACTTACCTGGGGTCTGCTGGGATATGAGGCTGTTGTAGGGTATAGGAGCAGTGGTGCAATGTGTAAGGGGTGCAGTGTGTGTGAAAGGTTCAGTGTGTGTGAGGGGGTGTAGTGTGTGAATGTGTAGGGTGTGTGGGTCAATGTGTGTATGAGGGGGCTGTGTATGTGTGTGGCAATGTTAGTATGGGGGGCTGTGTGTGTATGGGTGGGCAGTGTATGTGTGTGTGTGAGGCAATGTGTGTAAATGTGTATGGTGTGTGTGGGGGCAGTGTGTGTGTAGGGGGGGCAGTGTGTGAATGTGTATGGTGTGTGGGGGTAGTGTGTTTATGGGGCTAGAGTTCACTCTCACCACTGCAACCACCAGGAATCCCTGGTGGTCACAGTGTTGAGAGTGAACTCTAGCCCGTAGTTCCAGGGCTAGAGTTTACTTTCGCCAGAGCTGTAACGTTGCCGTGGTAACCGCGGTAACGATCTGTGCTCGTGCAAGAAGGACCCAGAGGAGCTGCAGGCTGAGCTCCCGGGTCCTATCTTCCTCCCTCCCCTGCCGGCTGCCCGCACGGTGCCTGCGGACAGGGGAGGGGGCAATTGCCCTCCTCTTACTCCCCCCTCCCCCTCTTCTTACCCCCCTCCCCCTCTGCTTACTCCCACCTCTTCTTACTTCCTCCCCCTCTTTTTACTTCCTCCCCCTCTTCTTACTCCCTCCCCCTCTTCTTACCCCTTCTTACTCCCGCCCCCTCTCTTCTTACCCCCCTCCCCCCTCTTCTTACCCCCCTCCCCTCTTCTTACTCTTCCCTCCCCCTCTGCTTACCCCCTTCTTACTCCCCCCTCCCCCTACCCCCTTCTTACTCCCCCCTTCCTCTCTTCTTACCCCCCTCCCTCTCTTCTTACTCCCCCTCCCTCTCATTTTACCCCCTCCCTTTCTTTTTACCCCCCTCCCTTTCTTTTTACCCCCCTTTCTTTTTACTCCCTCCCCTCCCTTTCTCTTTTTGCCCCCTCCCTTTCTCTTTTTGCCCCCCTCCCCTCACCTTCTCGTTTTGCCTCCCCTCCCTTTCTCTTTTTGCCCCCTCCCCTCCTTTTCTCTTTTTGCCCCCCCTCCCCTTCTCTTTTTGCCCCCCTCCCCTTCTCTTTTTGCCCCCCCTCCCCTTCTCTTTTTGCCCCCCCTCCCCTCCCCTTCTCTTTTTGCTCACCCTCCCCTCCCCTTCTCTTTTTGCCCACCCTCCCCTCCCCTTCTCTTTTTGCCCCCCCTCCTTCTCTTTTTGCCCCCCTCCCCTCCTCTTTTTGCCCCCCCATCCTCTTTTTGCCCCCCCCTCCCCTCCTCTTTTTGCCCCCCTCCCCTCCTCTTTTTGCCCCCCTCCCCTTCTGTTTTTGCCCCCCTCCCCTCCCCTTCCCTTCTGTTTTTGCCCCCCTCCCCTCCCCTTCCCTTCTGTTTTTGCCCCTCCCCTTCTGTTTTTGCCCCCCACCCCCACCTGTAGCGTGGCCGAGCTGCACTCCGGTCCGCGTTGCCGGCCGGAGTGATAGGAAGGTGCACACTCAGTGTGCACCTTCCTGTCAGTCCCTCCGGGTACAGGAAACAGAAACTCCTGTTCCGCGCGGAACAGGAGTTTCTGTTTCCTGTACCCGGCCGGACTGACAGGACTGACAGGAAGGTGCACACTCCGTGTGTGTGCACCTTCCTATCACTCCGGCCGGCACCGCGGACGCAGAGCAGCTCGGCCACGCTACGGGGAGGGGAGGTGAGAAGCTGCAGCCGCCCGCTGCCGGGCCCCCTGATGGCGGGCCCCCCTCCCGGCCGGGCCCTCGGACCATGTCCGAAGTGCCCGACCAGTCAGTCTGCCCCTGGGCATAGCTAGGGGCTAGCATATTTTTTATTTTTTATTATTTTTAAAAATCACCGTTGGACAGTTAGATAAAGAACTGCCTAAGACTGGGTCCTGTTGTAAAATTGGCCAAAACTCATTGAGACTTCGCTTAATCTTGAAATGATCAACATTATACTGGGTGACAAAAGCTGATCTAAAATTAATGTCAACCCCAGTTGTAGGAACTTTTTCCTCCAATAGTGTATTGCGCTTGAGGAGGCCAATAGATCGAATTTCTTTTTCCAAGCTATTTTTATCATAGCCCCTAGCAGGGGCGGACTGAGAACCCTCAGGGCCCCCGGGCAAAATAAATCAAGGGCCCCCTTACAGGCCCCACCCATACTCCGCAGCAAGCGCCACCCATGTCCCGCCTCCATGCACCGCCTCCAGCCACACCCTACACAATCTTTAGACACAAGGAACAAAAGTGCAATTATTCCTTTCAAGGCCCCAGTAGAGACTACAATTGAGGGCTAATGGGCCATGGAGGGGGGTCTTTCTAGCAGAGGCTATCTCAGTGTCCTTTAGAGAGTGTGTTAGAAAGAATCCCCTCCAGGCCCTATTAGAGACTACAATGGAGTCTAATAGGCTTGGAAGGGGTTCTTTCTAACAGAGGCCATCTCAGTGTCCCTGCTGGAAACAGTCATCTCCAGGCCCCAGTAGAGACTACAATTGAGGGCTAATGGGCCATGGAGGGGGGGAGTATTCTAGCAGAGGCTATCTCAGTGTCCTTTAGAGAGTGTGTTAGAAAGAATTTCCTCCAGGTCCCTTTAGAGACTACAATGGAGTCTAATGGGGCCTGGAGGGGGGTCTCTCCAACATTCTGGTTTCTATTCACAATATAGCAACACAACATAGCTTGCTGATACCTAGGCCAAGTTGGCTCCTCTTACCTTAATTACTGTTGTTGGCTGGCAGTCTGTGGGCTTGCTGGAAGGCTGTGGGCTTGCTGGCAGGCTGTGGGCTTGCTGGCAACTGCCGGCAGGCTGTGGGCTTGCTGGCTGCGGCTAGCAGGCTGTTGGCTTGCTGGCTGTGGCTTGCTGGCTGGCAGGCAGTGGTTTGCTGGCTGCGTTTGGCAGGCTGTGGGCTTGCTGGCTGTAAGCCTAACTGGTGGCCTGTGGGCTGGCTGGCTGGCCGGCCTGTGGGCTGGCTGGCTTGCTGGCTACTGGGGCACTTGGAGATTATTTAAATAAATAATCCATGCACAATAACCACTACTGCTCTGTGTAGTCGTTATGGTGCCAGGAGGGCCGGGCCCCACTCCCAGAGTAAGTAGTCAAACCGTTTAAGAACAGTTTGACAACTTACCTGGGGTCTGCTGGGATATGAGGCTGTTGTAGGGTATAGGAGCAGTGGTGCAATGTGTAAGGGGTGCAGTGTGTGTGAAAGGTTCAGTGTGTGTGAGGGGGTGTAGTGTGTGAATGTGTAGGGTGTGTGGGTCAATGTGTGTATGAGGGGGCTGTGTATGTGTGTGGCAATGTTAGTATGGGGGGCTGTGTGTGTATGGGTGGGCAGTGTATGTGTGTGTGTGAGGCAATGTGTGTAAATGTGTATGGTGTGTGTGGGGGCAGTGTGTGTGTAGGGGGGGCAGTGTGTGAATGTGTATGGTGTGTGGGGGTAGTGTGTTTATGGGGCTAGAGTTCACTCTCACCACTGCAACCACCAGGAATCCCTGGTGGTCACAGTGTTGAGAGTGAACTCTAGCCCGTAGCTCATTTAACCCTCTCATTTTACCCCCCTCCCTTTCTTTTTACCCCCCTCCCTTTCTTTTTACCCCCCTTTCTTTTTACTCCCTCCCCTCCCTTTTTCTTTTTGCCCCCTTCCTCCCTTTCTCTTTTTGCCCCCCTCCCTTTCTCTTTTTGCCCCCCTCCCCTCACCTTCTCGTTTTGCCCCCCCTCCCCTCCCCTCCCTTTCTCTTTTTGCCCCCCTCCCCTCCTTTTCTCTTTTTGCCCCCCCTTCCCTTCTCTTTTTGCCCCCCTCCCCTTCTCTTTTTGCCCCCCTCCCCTTCTCTTTTTGCCCCCCCTCCCCTTCTCTTTTTGCCCCCCCTCCCCTCCCCTTCTCTTTTTGCTCACCCTCCCCTCCCCTTCTCTTTTTGCCCACCCTCCCCTCCCCTTCTCTTTTTGCCCCCCCTCCTTCTCTTTTTGCCCCCCCTCCCCTCCTCTTTTTGCCCCCCCTCCCATCCTCTTTTTGCCCCCCCCTCCCCTCCTCTTTTTGCCCCCCTCCCCTCCTCTTTTTGCCCCCCTCCCCTCCCCTTCTGTTTTTGCCCCCCTCCCCTTCCATTCTGTTTTTGCCCCCCTCCCCTCCCCTTCCCTTCTGTTTTTGCCCCCTCCCCTTCTGTTTTTGCCCCCCACCCCCACCTGTAGCGTGGCCGAGCTGCACTCCGGTCCGCGTTGCCGGCCGGAGTGATAGGAAGGTGCACACTCAGTGTGCACCTTCCTGTCAGTCCGGCCGGGTACAGGAAACAGAAACTCCTGTTCCGCGCGGAACAGGAGTTTCTGTTTCCTGTACCCGGCCGGACTGACAGGAAGGTGCACACTCCGTGTGTGTGCACCTTCCTATCACTCCGGCCGGCACCGCGGACGCAGAGCAGCTCGGCCACGCTACGGGGAGGGGAGTGAGAAGCTGCAGCCGCCTGAGCGCTCTTAAAGCGGCACTGTCATGCCGAATCCCGTTTTTTTTTTAACCCCCCTCCCGCCTCCACTACATCCAATCGACCCCCTAGTCACCCCCAAATGCCCCTAAGCCCCCCACATTACCTCTTTTTAATTCTTTATCTTCTGCCCGATCTTTATTCAGGGCGCCGCCATCTTTGTGTGGGTAGGTGAAGTCCCTGTGGGACACGTCATCTACCCACACTAGACAGACTGTGAGATTCCCGCACATGCCCAGTGAAACACCTGGACATGCGAACGGGAATTTCACCTATTCATTCATTCATCAGACAGACGAATGAATGAATAGAAAAAATCAGACGAACAAACTAACACTGTGTATCAGTGTTAGTTTGTTCGTTCAGTTTATTACAAGGAGGGAGCTACCGGCGTGCAGCTCCCTCCTTGTAATATGTAAAGACAGAAGCGGCAGGGAGCAGTGCTCCTCGCCACTTCCTAAGCCCCCCATGTCCCCCCTCACTCTATGGGGGTCAATATGACCCCCATAATAGGACAAGGGAGATTAAAATCTCCCCAATGCCCCTACTCGCTATACCGCGAGTAGGGGCATGTCCACTAAACAGTGAGCAGCCTGTGGCTGCTCACTGTAAAAAAAAAAAAAAATGGTAATAAGGGGGGGACCTACTGTCCCCCCCCCCCGGCCCCCACCCCTGCGCGGTGGGTGGGGGCCCTAACAATAAGGGGGGGGGGGACCTTCTGTCCTCCCCCCCGGCCCCCACCCCTGAGCGGTGGGTGGGGGCCCTAATAAAAACAATAAGGGGGGGGACCTATTGTCCTCCCCCCCTGGCCCCCACCCCTGCGCGGTGGGTGGGGGCCCTAATAAAACAATAAGGGGGGGGGACCTATTGTCCTCCCGCCCTGGCCCCCACCCCTGCGCGGTGGGTGGGGGCCCTAATAAAACAATAAGGGGGGGGACCTACTGTCCTCCCCCCCTGGCCCCCACCCCTGAGCGGTGGGTGGGGGCCCTAATAAAACAATAAGGGGGGGGGACCTACTGTCCTCCCCCCCGGCCCCCACCCCTGAGCGGTGGGTGGGGGCCCTAATAAAACAATAAGGGGGGGGGGACCTACTGTCCTCCCCCCCTGGCCCCCACCCTTGCGCGGTGGGTGGGGGCCCTAAATGGACCCCCCCCCCATCAAGGTGACTAGGGGTCCCAAGCCCCTAGTCACCACCCACCCAAAACATTCTATCCCCTACCTACCCCCCTCACCCTAAAAATAGTGAGGGGGGAATAAAATAACTAACCTGTAAAAAAAAAAAAAAATAAACTTACCATTTGACGTCTTCTTTTTTCTAAATTCTTCTTACTTCAGCCCCCCAAAAGGCCAAATAAAAATCCATAAACCCGTCGCACTTTAAAAAAAAAAAAAAAAAAAAAAACCGAGCGCAAACAAAAATTAATCCATCTTCACCCATGGAGGGCACGCCGCGTACTGAGCTCCGCAGGGCGGGTCAAGGCTTATAAAGCCTTGCCCCGCCCTGCAATTAGGCTTAGAACACAATGATTGGTTGGTTTAAACCAATCAGAGTGCTCTGTGTCATTTTACACAGCGTGGGAAAATTCAAAAGAACTTTCCCACGCTGTGTAAAATGACAGATCACTGTGATTGGATGGTTTTCAAGCCATCCAATCACAGTGCTCTGTGTCATTTTACAAGCGTGGGAAAATTCCAAAGAACTTTCCCACGCTTGTAAAATGACACAGAGCACTGTGATTGGATGGTTTGAAATCCATCCAATCACAGTGCTCTGTGTCATTTTACAAGCGTGGGAAAGTTCTTTGGAATTTTCCCACGCTTGTAAAATGACACAGAGCACTGTGATTGGCTTAAACCAACCAATCATTGTGTTCTAAGCCTAATTGCAGGGCGGGGCAAGGCTTTATAAGCCTTGACCCGCCCTGCGGAGCTCAGTACACGGCGTGCCCTCCATGGGTGAAGATGGATTAATTTTTGTTTGCGCTCGGTTTTTTTTGTTTTTTTTTTAAAAGTGCGACGGGTTTATGGATTTTTATTTGGCCTTTTGGGGGGCTGAAGTAAGAAGAATTTAGAAAAAAGAAGACGTCAAATGGTAAGTTTAATTTTTTTTTTTTTTACAGGTTAGTTATTTTATTCCCCCCTCACTATTTTTAGGGTGAGGGGGGTAGGTAGGGGATAGAATGTTTTGGGTGGGGGGTGACTAGGGGCTTGGGACCCCTAGTCACCTTGATGGGGGGGGGGTTCATTTAGGGCCCCCACCCACCGCGCAGGGGTGGGGGCTAGGGGGGGAGGACAGTAGGTCCCCCCCCCTTATTGTTTTATTAGGGCCCCCACCCACCGCTCAGGGGTGGGGGCCGGGGGGGAGGACAGTAGGTCCCCCCCCCCTTATTGTTTTTATTAGGGCCCCCACCCACCGCGCAGGGGTGGGGGCCAGGGGGGGAGGACAATAGGTCCCCCCCCTTATTGTTTTATTAGGGCCCCCACCCACCGCTCAGGGGTGGGGGCCGGGGGGGGGGGACAGTAGGTCCCCCCCCTTATTGTTTTATTAGGGCCCCCACCCACCGCGCAGGGGTGGGGGCCGGGGGGGAGGACAGTAGGTCCCCCCCCCTTATTGTTTTATTAAGGCCCCCACCCACCGCGCAGGGGTGGGGGCCGGGGGGGAGGACAGTAGGTCCCCCCCCCCTTATTGTTTTATTAGGGCCCCCACCCACCGCGCAGGGGTGGGGGCCGGGGGGGGGCAGTAGGTCCCCCCCCCCTTATTGTTTTATTAGGGCCCCCACCCACCGCGCAGGGGTGGGGGCCGGGGGGGGGGCAGTAGGTCCCCCCCCCCAATCTTTAACCCCGCGCAGGGGAGGGGGGGGTGTTTATTGTTTTTTTTGTTTTTTACAGTGAGCAGCCACAGGCTGCTCACTGCTTACTAGACATGCCCCTACTCGCGGTATAGCGAGTAGGGGCATATTATTTACTAATACTAAGTAATCTTTACTTAGTATTAGTAAAGTTGGCTGAAAGACCAATTCAGGTCTTTCAGCCTTTTAGTAGATAGCTCCCTGATACCGTGGGAATTAGGGAGTTATCTACTAAGCGGCTGCAAGATGCAGCCGCGGCAATGAATAGGATCGGAGTTTCATTCATTAGAATGAAATTCCGATACAAACAAAGTACCGAATTGCATCCTAACACCAATGGAGAATTCTGTTAGGATGCAATTCGGCAGTTTTGCCGGCGTTCTGTCTAAGTGACAGGACGTTTGGCAATACTGACAGGAAGCATTGTGGGAACAGGGAGGAAAGCTAGGGATCATGGGAAAATTGCTCTGACCAGCGGAAATGAAGCACACTTTGCTCCTCCGCTGGTCAGAGCTGGTCAAGCGGAGGAATCCCATAAGACAAAGAGTCCCTACTTTGTCTTATGGTTTTAAAGAAAACTAAAGGAGACAGGAAGAAAAGAATAACAGATCCCGAGAGAGGGGGAGAAGAGGAAGAGATTGAGGAAAGGTAAGTTCGGCATGACAGTGCCGCTTTAAAGAGCGCTCAGGCGGCTGCAGCATTTAAAGGGGCGGCCGGGCCCCCTGATGGCGGGCCCCCCTCCCGGCCGGGCCCTCGGACCATGTCCGAAGTGCCCGACCGGTCAGTCCGCCCCTGGCCCCTAGCAAGAAGTTTATTTTTAATATAAGAAAATTGGGTATGAAAGTCCTGAGGCTGGGAGCAATTACGCTTAAGCCGGGTGAATTGGCTTCTCGCTATACCCCTCAGCCAGGGCTTATGATGACAACTTCGTTGATGAACATATCCGTTGCCATCTGTTGGTTTAAAAAAACATTTGGTATGAATCTGACCCTGATCACAAAAAAATAGCCAGGTCTAAAATATGAATTCCATTTGTATTCCACTCAGGGGAAAAAAATAAATTGTAAAGGTTAGAGTTGAGATACTGAACATAGTCAAAGAAACTAGATGAAGGCCCCTTCCAGATGATAATCACATCATCGATGTAACGCCGCCAGAGCACCAGGTTCTCCCTCCAGCCATGTCCTGACCACACGAATAGTTCCTCCCACCTCCTCATGTAGGTATTGGCATAGCTGGGGGCGAACCTGGTGCCCATGGAAGTCCCAGTGGTCTGTAAATAATATTGACTATTAAAAAAGAAAAAAATGTGTTCCAAGATGAACTGGTCAGCAGTTAATATAACATTCTTTTGATCTTGAGATAGATCCATGTCCCGAGACATGTAATGGTCAAGGGCCTTCAATCCTAGACTGTGACTAATTACCGTGTACAGAGAGGTCACATCCAATGTGGCCCAACTGTATTCGGGATCCCACTCTATACTCTCCAATTCCTGAAGAAAGGATTTCATATCACGTATGTATGATGGTGCCCCTTGGGAATATTTTTGGAGAAAAGAGTCTACATAAGCGGACAGATTGGCAGTTAAAGAATTAACTCCGCTTATGATAGGACGACCTGGTGTATTGGGGAGACGCTTATGGGTCTTAGGGAGAAAATAGAAAATCGGAGTAACAGGGTATTTCTGAAATAAAAAATAAAAATTCTTTTAAGATATAATCTCATTGTCTCTGGCTGCAACCAAAATGCCCTTAAGTTCAGAGTTAAATACACGGGTGGGGTCATTATTGAGAGTAATGTAGGTATTTTTATATTGAGTGATTCTTGCAGGTAATAGGAGGTGGTCATTAATACTATACCACCCCCCTTGCTTGCCCCTTGTCCCCCCTTGTCTGCCTTCATTAATACTATACCACCCCCCTTGTCTGTCTATCTCAGGTTATCTCAGAGGGAGACCTTTTGGATACATAGACTTAGGACCCTTGTTCCTAGGGGTCTTAATGTACGGATTGATTTGGTGTGTTTTTTGGACTGACCGTTTAGATCCCTATTTCTTCTATTCTATTCCTGATTCCATCTACCTGTTATAGACTTCAAGGGATAGGTATGGTGGAGTTAGCAGGGTATATCATTATGATTTCATCCTTGATGCAAATAACTTTGTTGCCTGGTATGGAGTTTCTCTGGAGATGGATAATATCTCCTTTCTTTTTACTTTAAAGATGTGTGTACTAATTAAAATATAAATATAAAATTGGATATGTTTATTGCCAATGAGGGAACATTTTCAATGTGTTAAAAAAGAAAGATAAGTGTTGTTTAATACACTGATGTCATGAGTCACTTTATATAGATTGTGTAAATAATATAAGTCTGTGGGTCACATAGACACAGCATTAGAAATGACAATATAATTTCTTTATATATACTAATACATTTTGAATGTGTTAAAAAAGAAAGATAAGTGTTGTTTAATACACTGAGGTTATATGAGTAACTTTATATGGATTGTGTAAATAATAGAAGTCTGTGGGTCACATAGACACAGCATTAGAAATGACAATCTAATAATTTTTTTATATATACTAATACCTTCTTTTTTTTTATTTAGATAAGCACTTTGTTTTTTTTCTAATATATTACGTTTATGTGCACAAGCACCTTGTTTCTTGTTGCTACGAATGGGTTATCCAGATGGAACGCATGTGGAACGCATCTGGAACGCATATGGAATGCGGAAGTAGGAGATTGTACTCACTTCCGGTTTTGTTTTGATTTGAGCGCGCTCAATTTGATTGATCTGGATGCCGAAAATATTACCAGCTGAGAGGATCTGTCCACGGACCAATGAAGAATGAGAAGACTGGGAACACCCACAGCACTGATCGATTGGACATTGGGACTAGCCCTATTTAAGGGGATTGTATTAAGGGGGAGTAGGATGCATGATTTTACTGCTTGTAAGATTGTATGTGGTTATTTTTTATTGCGGTCCCTGATGAAGTTCATGTTTTGAACGAAACGCGTAGGACCTAGTACCGCATTTCTAAATTTGATCTTAATGGTGTTTATTTCACCTTTTATATAATAAAAATATTTGGAGTTTGATCCTATTCGGAGTCCCGTGTACCTTTCAGCTATTCCATATTGGAAAGGAGATTACTAGCCCCCCATACCATCAGGGGAGGCACCCTATGAGCGCTTTTATCTACATCATCTCGTGAGTGCATTTATTAGTAGCGCAAGATATATTGTATTTACTGTATCACACTGTTGTGCTTTTTTTGTATGTTCTCTTTATAGAATTTACAGCCATATACCGATATGGTTGTTGTTTTTTGTATTTGTAAAGATCGTTTGTTGTGCAAAACGATCCCGGGAGGCTGCACATTAACTGAAGCTAAGTAATTCTACACTACCTTGTGGTGTTTATATTTGTTGGTTCTTTTGTTATAGTAATTGAAAGGCCTTGAAACAATCCAGACTTTCTCTCCTATCGGTTATGTTTGTTTTGGTCTCAGACAATAGAAAAAAGAAAAAATATGTCGTACCACTAAAGAAAACACGTTTTTATTTAAATTAATGTGGTCACCGTGGCCTGCTTTTAATGACCACACTTATATTGTTAAACTGGAAAACTTTCCTTATATCATATTTCTATCCCACAAACAAAATGTTTTATTTTTTTTTTATTTTCCTTTTGTGCATCAGCATTATATTTTATTATTTGTTTAGTTTAATTTAGTGGTTCAGCATGTTTTTGCAATACTTCTAATGTTTTGCTGTACTTTTTATCTACAGAAACAAATAAAACATACAAACAATAAAAGTGAAGTTTCCAACTAAAATGACTTAATAAAGACCCTTTAAACTCTTTAAAAAAACAAACTATTTTTTTTATTGTTATGACACACTTGGAAGAACACTATCTTTTGCTTAGGAATTGGACCATTTTTACTTTGGGCACTTTTTAACCATGAAACTGCACAGAATTACAGCTCTCTAAGCCAATCTCTATTGGACAAGACTACAATTTTAGGAGTCAATCATATTATTTAGCAAACCTTTACTAACACAAATAAATTGACAAGTTAAAATTAATAGAAATAAGTCATGACACCTATTACAACATTCCAGTGTAAATCTACAAAAGGGGTTCCATTCACAGATCTATCTGTTATTTTTTATACTGCATAAATGTAAAGTTTAATTTTGCCTATGACAGTTCCCAGGAGCTGAAAAAAACAAAATATTATTTTTTAAGGATAAATGACATTCTCTACATTTGTTGCAAGAATATTTCAGACTAGATTATAAAGATCCTGCAAGAAAAAAAATAAGGATGGACAGGCAATTTATATGCACATGAACCATTTTCATTAGGTGTTAGTGTCCCTTTAAAATCAGGCCTATTCATGCCTCTTGAGGGTTGAGATTGCTCACCCCTGATCCAGAGGGTAATGAGCATTATGAGTGTAGCTTTACACAGAACACGGCATGATAAAGTGGCTCATTTATTCATTATCTTCTACAATCAGTGACCAGTAGAAAATACTAATTAATGTAGACAGCTAATTTAGGAGCACCGTTAAACTTGTTTCAAAGAATACCATGTATCCAACTCAAATACTGAAGAATATATCTCAACTGAAAAAAAGGTATAAAGAAATACTATCTATAGAACAATAAAGCTATATAATTTATTTATTACCTGCTTGGTAGGCTTGAAGCATGTTTTGTTGTATATTTTCAAATTACATATTTTTCTGCATGGTTCTTCATATGATGTTAGAAGTCTTTTTGGTATTCAATATTTACTATTTTATTACATCCCCATCAGCTGCTTCCCTTTTATATGTTCACGCAGTGTGTCTTTTTGTGTCAAGTAATTCTCCAGCCTTTATAAAAATATCAACTGTTGTATTTTGATTTTGTGCTGCCCTATGCATGACTAAATTAGCCCTCCATCTAAATTTGCCCCACCCCTTCCTGTTTAAGACCAACATGCACTTTGACTAACAGACACACACCCTCACTGATACATGCACTGACATACACTTACTGACAGACAGGGCCGCCATCAGGGGGTGACAACCATGACGGTTGTCACGGGCCCGGCGGTCCTGGGGGGCCCGGACTGCACAGGTAATCCTCTGCATGCCCGGGCCCCCAGCCCTTCAATCTGCATATATACATAGCGAGTACCGCTATGTATATATGCCTCTGCGGGCCCAGGATATACTTACCTTCCCCTCCAGCACTCTTGCGAGCCACAGCAGTAAAGCGTTGCCGCGGGTTGTCATGACAACGCTCCGCGGCACGCAATGCATGCTGGGCTCGCATAGAGCAGTGGCTGGCAGGATGGAGAACGTGGAGGGAGTCTGCTGGGCTCCTCCTTGCTGCCCCAACAAGCGGAGCCACCGGACCACCAGGGAATCCAGTGCCACCCCTCCCTGGCTACAGGTAAGAGGCAGGGAGGGGGGAATATATCTCTTTTAATTATACAAATTCTTAAAAAGAAATCCCAGCAGCATTTGTCACACATCCAAAACACACACACACACACACACACCAAACAGACAAACATCATCCACTACACAACCACACACATCATCCACTACACAACCACACACATCATCCACTACACAACCACACACATCATCCACTACACAACCACACACATCATCCACTACACAACCATACACATCATCCACTACACAACCATACACATCATTCACTACATAAACACACAAACTGCATCCACTACACAACCATACACATCATCCACTACACAACCACACACATCATCCACTACACAACCACACACATAATAATAATTGGGGGGTCACTACACAACCATACACATCATTCACTACATAAACACACAAACTGCATCCACTACACAACCATACACATCATCCACTACACAACCATACACATCATCCACTACATAAAACATACAAACTGCATCCACTACACAACCATACACATCATCCACTACAAAACCATACGCATCATCCACCACACAACCATACGCATCATCCACCACACAACCATACGCATCATCCACCACACAACCATACACATCATCCACCACACAACCACACACATCATCCACTACACAACCACACACATCATCCACTACACAACCACACACATCATCCACTACACAACCACACACATCATCCACTACACAACCACACACATCATCCACTACATAACCACACACATCATCCACTACACAAACACACAAACTGCATCCACTACACAACCATACACATCATCCACTACACAACCACGCACATCATCCACTACACAACCACGCACATCATCCACTACACAACCACACACATCATCCACTACACAACCACACACATCATCCACTACACAACCACACACATAATGCACTACATAAACACACATACTGCATCCACTACACAACCATACACATCATCCACTACATAAACACACAAAATGCATCCACTACACAACCATACACATCATACACTACATAAATACACAAACTGCATCCACTACACAACCATACACATCATCCACTACATAAACACACAAAATGCATCCACTAAACAACCATACACATCATCCACTACACAACCATACACATCATCCACTACACCACCATACACATCATCCACAACACCACCACACAAATCATCCACTACACAACCACACACATCATCCACTACACAACCACACACATAATGCACTACATAAACACACACACTGAATCCACTACACAACCATACCCATCAACCACTACACAACCATACACATCATCCACTACATAAACACACAAACTTCATCCACTACACAACCATACACATCATCCACTACATAAACACACAAAATGCATCCACTACACAACCATACACATCATACACTACATAAATACACAAACTGCATCCACTACACAACCATGCACATCATCCACTACACAACCATACACATCATCCACTACACAACCATACACATCATCCACTACACCACCACACAAATCATCCACTACACAACCACACACATCATCCACTACACAACCACACACATAATGCACTACATAAACACACACTGCATCCACTACACAACCATACCCATCATCCACTACACAACCATACACATCATCCACTACATAAACACACAAACTTCATCCACTACACAACCATACACATCATCCACTACATAAACACACAAAATGCATCCACTACACAACCATACACATCATACACTACATAAACACACAAACTGCATCCACTACACAACCATGCACATCATCCACTACACAACCATGCACATCATCCACTACACAACCATGCACATCATCCACTACACAACCATACACATCATCCACTACTCAACCATACACATCATCCACTACACCACCACACAAATCATCCACTACACAACCACACACATCATCCACTACACAACCACACACATAATGCACTACATAAACACACACACTGCATCCACTACACAACCATACCCATCATCCACTACACAACCATACACATAATCCACTACATAAACACACAAACTTCATCCACTACATAAACACACAAACTTCATCCACTACACAACCATACACATCATCCACTACATAAACACACAAAATGCATCCACTACACAACCATACACATCATACACTACACAAACACACACATCATCCACTACACAAACACACACATCATCCACTACACAACCATACACATCATCCACTACACAACCATACACATCATCCACTACACAACCATACACATCATCCACTACATAAACACAAAAACTTCATCCACTACACAACCATACACATCATCCACTACATAAACACACAAACTTCATCCACTACACAACCATACACATCATCCACTACATAAACACACAAAATGCATCCACTACACAACCATACACATCATACACTACATAAATACACAAACTGCATCCACTACACAACCATGCACATCATCCAATACACAACCATGCACATCATCCACTACACAACCATACACATCATCCACTACACAACCATACACATCATCCACTACACCACCACACAAATCATCCACTACACAACCACACACATCATCCACTACACAACCACACACATAATGCACTACATAAACACACACACTGCATCCACTACACAACCATACCCATCATCCACTACACAACCATACACATCATCCACTACATAAACACACAAACTTCATCCACTACACAACCATACACATCATCCACTACATAAACACACAAAATGCATCCACTACACAACCATACACATCATACACTACATAAACACACAAACTGCATCCACTACACAACCATGCACATCATCCACTACACAACCATGCACATCATCCACTACACAACCATGCACATCATCCACTACACAACCACACACATAATGCACTACATAAACACACACACTGCATCCACTACACAACCATACCCATCATCCACTACACAACCATACACATAATCCACTACATAAACACACAAACTTCATCCACTACATAAACACACAAACTTCATCCACTACACAACCATACACATCATCCACTACATAAACACACAAAATGCATCCACTACACAACCATACACATCATACACTACACAAACACACACATCATCCACTACACAAACACACACATCATCCACTACACAAACATACACATCATCCACTACACAACCATACACATCATCCACTACACAACCACACACATCATCCACTACACAACCATACACATCATCCACTACATAAACACACAAACTTCATCCACTACACAACCATGCACATCATCCACTACATAAACACACAAAATGCATCCACTACACAACCATACACATCATACACTACATAAACACACAAACTTCATCCACTACACAACCACACACATCATCCACTACACAAACACACACATCATCCACTACACAAACACACACATCATCCGCTACACAACCACGCACATCATCCACTACACAACCACACACATCATCCACTACACAACCACACACATCATCCACTACACAACCACACACATCATCCACTACACAACCACACACATCATCCACTACACAACCATACACATCATCCACTACATAAACACACAAACTTCATCCACTACACAACTATACACATCATCCACTACATAAACACACAAAATGCATCCACTACACAACCATACACATCATACACTACATAAACACACAAACTGCATCCACTACACAACCACACACATCATCCACTACACAAACACACACATCATCCACTACACAACCATACACATCATCCACTACACAACCAATCACATCATCCACTACACAACCATACACATCATCCACTACACAACCACACACATCATCCACTACACAACCACACACATCATC
The DNA here is from genome assembly GCF_036172605.1 of Pelobates fuscus. Classification (NCBI taxonomy): domain Eukaryota; kingdom Metazoa; phylum Chordata; class Amphibia; order Anura; family Pelobatidae; genus Pelobates; species Pelobates fuscus. Next base: position 228,158,604 of record NC_086322.1, read on the forward strand.
CACTACACAACCACACACATCATCCACTACACAACCATACACATCATCCACTACACAACCATACACATCATCCACTACACAACCATACACATCATCCACTACACAACCATACACATCATCCACTACACAACCATACACATCATCAACTACACAACCATACACATCATCCACTACACAACCATACACATCATCAACTACATAAACACACAAACTGCATCCACTACACAACCATACACATCATCCACTACATAAACACACAAACTGCATCCACTACACAACCATACACATCATCCACTACATAAACACACAAACTGCATCCACTACACAACCATACACATCATCCACTAAATAAACACACAAACTGCATCCACTACACAACCATGCACATCATCCACTACACAACCATGCACATCATCCACTACACAACCATGCACATCATCCACTACACAACCACGCACATCATCCACTACACAACCACACACATCATCCACTGCACAAACACACACATCATCCACTACACAACCATACACATCATACACTACACAACCATACACGTCATCCACTACATAAACACACAAACTGCATCCACTACACAACCATACACATCATCCACTACATAAACACACAAACTGCATCCACTACACAACCATACACATCATCCACTGCACAAATACACACACTGCATCCACTGCACAAATACACACACTGCATCCACTACACAACCACACACTGCATCCACTACACATCCACACACATCATCCACCACATAAACACACAAACTGCATCCCATACACAACCACACACATCATCCACTACACAACCACACTAACTGCATCCATTACACAACCACACACCATCCACTACATAAACACACAGACTGCATCCACTACACACACACACACTGCATTCACTACACACATAATCCACTACACACACACAGCATCTACTACACAAACACACACTGCATTCACTATACACACACTACTTCCACTACACAAACACACCCTCTGCATTAACTATACACACACTACATCCACTATACACACACTACTTCCACTACACAAACACACACTCTGCATTCACTATACACACACACACTCTGTCCACTACACAAACATACAATCTGAATCCACTATAAACAGCGTATCCACTAAACTCACGCACTTTGTATCCACTACACACATTTTATAGCCACTATACACACACACAAACAAATTCAGTACACAGACACTTCATCCTTGTGGGTGGACTTAAGATGGGCCCTGTGGGTGCATTTGGGGGCGGGTTATGTGGGCAGACTTGGGGCGGGTCATGTGGACTGACTTGGGGGCGGGCCCCGGGGGGCCCAGACCGTAGGCTGTGTCAGGGGCCCCAAAATTTCTGTGGCAGCCCTGCTGACAGATATACAGTCATTGGCACAAACATTGTTTAACTAACACACACTTTCAGTGACAGACACACACTGACACACCCACTCACTGGCAGGCACACACTTTCAGATATACATACACTGACATACACACACATACTCATTGATTTGACGCACACTGACACACACATCCTTGCTGATTTGACACACTGACAGACACAAACTCACTCACTCACACACACACTAATAGCTACACACTAAGTGAGAGACACACACACAGTCACTGACAGACACATACTGGCAGCCACACACTCACTGGCAGACACGCACACATACACTGACAGGCACACACACTCCCTGACAGAGACACACACACACTCTCAAACATACTCACTGACAGACACACACACACATTTTTTTCATACACTCACACAAATTATATATATATTTTGAATTTTAATTTAAGTCCACCCAGCCTACCTAGCATTGGCAGACCTGGATTGGATTCTTTCTCTAGGGTCCAGTGTGGATCCCGTCCCTGGAGTCCAGTGTAGCTGTTGTGGCTGCTGGGTTTGCTAGGGCTGCTTGGCTGGCTGCTGGGGCTGCTGGGCAGGCAGTCAATGGAGGCAGCAAGGGACCTTAATCTTATGCTCTATTCCCTTGCTTGCTGCTTAGTTATGTTGGGGTAAAATTATATTCTGGCTCCTGGCATCACAGCATGGCATGTGAAGGAAGCAGAGCACGAAATGCACAGACCTCAGCACTCCCTCACCACCCAGCTACAAAATGTACAGCAGCCCACCTTAGAGAGGCCCTACGGTGGCCAGCCAGCCAGCCAGCTCTTGGGCCCCTCATGACACAAGGCTAAAAAGGCATCTGCTGCGGTGTTTGGAAGCGACATTTTTTTGCTGTCCCCCTGTAAAGGGCTACCCAAGGCAAATGACAAATTAGTAGATTCTTCATTCTGGGACTGCCACGTTTGGGTCTATTTGTAGAGTGTGAAACATCTTTATAAGTATAAATTAGCAGATGTTTGTTTCTGTCTGTTATAATATCTTCTTCAAGCAAGGTTATTTTAATATCGTTAAGCAGTGACTTGTTCTAAATAATTGGGGGTCAACTAATTTTCAGTTTTTTTGCCGTGTTTCTTCAAATAGAGTAGGAGCTGGAAGGACCCATTGGTCACAATGTATATATGAAGCCCAAAATGTAAAGGCAAATTTCAGTGATAAGAGGCACAGAAGAAGGTTGCAAGGTTTCACTGGACAAGGAGCAGAAAGTTTAAGTAAGGAGTTATGCACCCCTGGCCTATTAAGCCCCTAGTTTAAGCACTTCTAAATGCTATTATGGTGCATTTAAAAATATTTCTAGCAAAACCCACTAAGAAGACTCACTGGCACAATGGACGATTTTGTCTCTATTCCAGCTGACCTCAGAGGCCGTAGATAAATCTGGCTACTGATATGGCCACAACACATCTATTAAATATGCTTCCTGATCTACGATGACAAACGGAGGATTTAGACAACCTGTACTTCTTGACCCAGCTTGTTTCTGACCTTTAACATTTCTGGTAGTCTGACTCAGCTTGTTATTCCATTTATCTGTATTTCTATAATCATGACCATGGCTATTACTGACTTTGTCTTCATATCTCTTAGTCTTATGCCTTGTGACCGGCACGCTGTGGGAGAGGGAATACCTTATCATTGGGGCTTTCATTCCTTTCAACCTTCTGCTTGATAAGGGAGCTCCAGGCATGTCATTAGACGACCAGACAACCAGATACTCTGCCTATGTCTAAAGTATAGGTTCAAAACTGGATCTTCAAATTTGGCGAATGCTTGCCAAAACTTGATACTTAGACTTCAAACTGAATGCATGACCCTGCTAACCAGCACATTGCCACCAACAAGATGTGGAGTCCAAGAGGGCCTAGAGAAGTAAGCCAGGTTTCCTATTCAGTGCCCTGGGCTAAAGGTAGCTACTGAGTATTTTGCCAGAAACCTTCAGACTCACCATTGCCTCTGAGCCTACAAGGTTATGGTGATTCTGCTGGGATGACTTCCAATGGCCTATGGGGAGAGTATAGGCTGGGAGACTGGGGAGCTGGGTGAAATGGGGCCTGCTATTCCAATATTTATGTGGGAATGCAACTATCGGACTTTTTCAAACAATTCCATTGACGATTCCAAGAGCTTTTTTAAATCACTCAATCATAAAATTTGACTGAAAATCCAGGGTCCCTAGAATTAAGCAAACACAACTAGCCTTCCAAAATAATTAGGTGAGGTAGGACTTCCCTTCATACTAACATACTACTAATCAACTTATCCACTCTGATTAACTGACTGGCACATACACAAATCCTCTAAACTGTGTGTGGGACCAGAGCTAGCCCAACTGGGTAGTAAACTGTTCCCCTTGGTGTAGCTTAATAGTCCTTCTGTGAAGAAATTGATAGGAAGCCATGCATTTATAGGTGCCTCTCTGAGGATTGGATTTTGTTTTCCATAATGCTCAAACTTCAACTCACAACAATCCTAACCCCTATTTCACAGAACCCTGACCTGGCAGGATGGATGCTGTCATCCAATATCTGACATTTTGAAGAATGTGATTTGATATATTTGCTGCAATGTTGTACATCAGACGCACTAAAACTGCTTTCAGAATTCATTCCTGAACACCCACCCTCAGGTTTGGACAAGGTTTGCTACTTCCTAGCCCAAAATACTACACATCCACACCAGGCACGCAACTCTGCCACAGGAATTTGACCCAATATGACTTGTGGTATATTGGTATTATGGACAACATGTTGTTGACCGCTGTCCCTAGGTAGTCCGCTAGATAAGTAGCTAAGTTGGAGCAGTAAGTAGGTGTATCCTTTTAAGACCAAAAGTGGGAAAAAATAAATATACTTTGCCACAAGTGTTTAATTACCAGTAGCTGACGTATACGTTATTAACGTGCTGGTACAGAACCCACGGGTTCATCATATGTGTGCAGGACTCTCAGATATGAGTTGAAGATGCATGGAGGAGGTCGACATTGGTCTACATATCTTATGGTCACCTTCTGTTATTAGCACTTTCTGTAGAGAGATCTACTTGTTGATTTTGAAAGTAGTGGATACTGATATTCCTTTCCAAACATTACCAGTGTTATTACATCACAAGAAAACACCACTATCCAAATACAAGGAGTCCCTAAACAAACAGATTTTAAATGCTGCTAAGTCCCTGATTCTGGCCATGTGGCAAAAACATTATGATATGGAGTCTCTGACAGCTTCTCTTAGACAATGGAGATATAGACCCCATGGCTAAACTTTGTGTCCCGTAGGTCGACCAATGATTCAGAGGTAAGGTTTTACAACACCATCACCAAGACGAGATGCAGCTATACATTAACCCAGGGATAAAAGAGTCACCCAGCAGACAATATCATAATTACCCATAATTAAAGTTATGATATATTTAGGATATGGGTAGATATAGGACAAGGTTACCATTGAGACTCAGGTTGATGTCTCCAGATACACTGATAGCTACCCTTCAGTATAAATGATGCTTGCCTATTATATATTCGATGTGCCTACTGCATGCGAGAGTAGGGAGTGGTGGAGCTGTGCTGACAATTTATTAACAATTTACCACACACTTTACCACTTGTTTGTGTTTTTTTATTCGTATTGTTTTCTATACACAGGATACCAAAGAGCAGGTGGGATGAGGAAGGGTAACGAGGGAGCTGGAGAAGAGGATGAAAAAAGGCAAACATTGAAAAAAGTTGTATTTGCTCAGACTATAAGACTATTTTATGACCTTATGTATTTTTGATGTGTCCTCTATATTATTTACTTTATATGAGTTGTAAGAGTTGTGCCATGACTGCCTACCTCCTAAGATAATATCTGACTAGTGTAGATGTTGAGGGGAAGAGAGCAATCTGCACAGTTACCGTAGTGGGTAAATAGGGCAGTGATAAGACTACAGGACACAGGGATAATAATGAGAAAGCTTAACTTGAAAATGAAATAGAGCAGTACCAATCCCAAAAGGTTTTTGTCAGTACATTTAATGCCAAAAAAGGTTAAGAGTGAAACTTTTGGTCCATTGGAATCTGAGATGGGTGTGTAAATCAAAGAGGATCAGGACAAGACAGAAATTCTAAATATTTTTTTTCTTCAGTATATAGAAGAATAATCTATGGCTATCAAATTGCAAATCCCTGTTACAAACACCTTAGAGCAAACAGGTGATTGGTTAACAAAGGATTAAATGCTACAGCAATTAAATAAAGTTAATTTAAACAAGGTGTCAGTGTCAGATGGTATTCACCCATGAGTGCTTAGGGAGCTTAGTGTAAAAAATATCCACATCACTGTTTTTAATCTTTCAGGATTCTCTACGTTTATGCATTATACCAGAGGATTGGAAAAAAAACAGATGTGCTTATATTTAAAGAACATTCAAAATCTCAACATATAAACTTGAAACCTGTGACCTTAACATACAAGGCTGGGAAATTATTTTTATTAATTTAAGGAATAATATTCAAGAATGAATTTTAAACAATAGTATAATTAGCAGGAATTGGCATAGTTTTATAAAAGGTAGGTCATGACAGACTAACTTAATTGCGTTCTATTAAGAAGTTAGTAGAAATATAGATATCCGGTGTGGATGTGATTTACGTGGATTTTGTAAATAGTTTATACAGTTACACACAAAAGGTTATTATTGAAACCAAAATCAGCTGGTTTAGATAAAAAATAGTGTTCTTGAATTAACTACTGGCTTAAAAAAAGAGTTGTAAGTGAAATATTTCAAATTGGATAAAAGTGGTAAGTGGAGTGCAGCACGGTTCTTTTCTGTGCCCACTTCTCCTTATTCTTATTATAAATGATCTTGAAGTGGGCATTGAAAGCCATTTGTCGGTGTTTGCAGATGACATGAACTGGGCATGCAAGGGTAAGATGAATGAGTGGAAGAGGTTCAATACAGAGAATGCTAAGTCATACATTTTGGAATAAGGAAACCACAAGTCACCTATACATTAAATAGTGTTGAGGATAACATTAAATGAAAAGGGCATGTGCTATCCTATTCATTAGAAGAAATACAATAGGCAAGAGGTCACTCATTGAGACTGCAAGAAAGGGGTTTTCACTCACAGCAGAGCAAATGGTTCTTTACGATAAGAACAACAAAGATTTTGAATTATATGCCTAAATAGTACGTCTTATCAGATTCTGTAGATAATTTTATAAAAGGCTTGATGTATTTTTTTTTCTTTTTTTGCAAAAAGAACATTCAAAGATTTTTTTAAGGTTAGAACTGATATGCATGTGAACAGGTTGTGTATCCAAGAAGAAATCTGATTGCAATATGGAGTAAAAAGGATTTTCCCATTTTGTTGCATAATATATAAATATTTTCTTTTGTTTTTTTGCCTTCTTTTGAATCAACAAAATGAAAGAATGGGTTTTAAGTTTTAACTTGATGGACTTTAGGTTATTTTCACCATAACTTAATCTCTTCAGTAAGGTGAATGGTGGTTGTGGTTCTTAAAGTTAACAGTTGTGGCTTGCCATAGAGACATCTGGGCCAGTGCCCTACCAGATATCTCAATATATACATTTAAAAGGCAACTTAGAAAGAAATCTTCTGTCTGTCTCTTTAATCATTAGCAAATTCCCCCCCCCCCTTCTTCTTCCTGTCACCATTTCGCCTATATTCCTGTGTTTGCTCTTCTCTCATTAATACTCCTGTATATCATGTCAAGTTATCAGTCCTTCTGACTCATTTCATTATTGTCCATTGGGTCCTGCCATGTCCTCACTGATTTTATAGTAGTCTAGGCTGAGAAACCTAGGATCAGTGCCCATGAATATTGGGTGTGGGTCAAATAATCAACTCCTTACTCTTACTCAAGGGCAGTGGATATGTGCTACATAAAAAATACATGGACAGAACATGCTAGTGTCCCGTCAAGCCCTCTTCCATGAGCAGTGGAAAGGAGCTATCAAATAATATAGGAAAAACATGCTATTGTCCTCTTTTAGCCACAACCCTTGGGCATTGGGTGGGGGCTGTTAATATGATATAGGTGGACATGCCATTATTCATCCCTCTTAAATTTATGTCCACACCCTCACGGGTGCTGCCAATCGACAAATAATTTATATACATTTATATACAGTTGTGCTCAAAAGTTTGCATACCCTGGCAGAAATTGTGACATTTTTTCATTAATTTTGAAAATAAGACTGATCATGCAAAAAAAAAATATATATATATATATATTTTTTTTAAGGATAGTGATCATATGGAGCCATTTATTGTTACATAGTTGTTTAGCTCCTTTTTAAATCATAATGATAACAGAAATCACCCAAATGGCCTTGATCACAGGGTTTACATACCCTTGAATGTTTGGCCTTGTTACAGAAACACAAGGTGACACACAGGTTAAAATGGCAAGTGGATGTACCGAGCATGCTAGATACTGAGTCATGGAGAGCAGAAGAGAACTGTCAAAAGACTTACGTAACAAGGTAATGGAACTTTATAAGGATGGAAAAGGATATAAAAAGATATCCAAAGCCTTGACAATGCCAGTCAGTACTGTTCAATCACTTATTAAGAAGTGGGAAATTCAGCCAAGGTCAGGTAGACCAAGAAAGATTTCAGCCACAACTGCCAGAAGAAGTGTTCGTGATACAAAGAAAAACCCACAGGTAACCTCCGGACAAATACAGGCTGCTCTGGATAAGACATGGTGTTGTTTTTTCAAAGAGCACAATACGATGATACATGAACAAAAATAAGTTGCATGGTCGAGTTGCCAGAAAGAAGCCTTTACTGCGCCAATGCCACAAAAAAGCTAATTTACAACACCTTGATACACCTCAAAGCTCCTGGTACACAGTAATTTGGAGTGATTTGACCATAACCATATACGAAAGAAGTATGTTAGGCGCTTCACATAAAGTTAAAACAGAAGACCTAAAAATGCAAACAATGTAACTGATAACTGTAACATTCCCCAACACTCAGAGTGAAGAAATAGCAAACAAGCAAAAGGATCTTAGAGATGGTCACAGGAGCTCAGAGGGAAAATAATAAAACAGCAATAGTGCTCTCAGTAAAATATTGCTAGTATAAAAAGTGAAATAAAATATACTCACAGATGATAGGGCAGGCTAACTGCTCTATGACAAGGGCATAGGTGGTATGATCCCCAATTCAGATTCTTGGAGTACAAGATAAGAGTAAAATAAAGTAAAAAGCCAGGTAATAGTAAAAGGTAAATAAAAGATGATGGTACAAGTATAAAAAGGACCAAGATCTATTTATTAACATTAATAAAAAACAGTATAATATACTGTAACAGTATATTTCCACTTTATCCACTTTATTGGACTCTGTTTAAACTACCACTACCCTAACTAGGACTTTCTTTTATCTATCCACCTTGTCTATTGGCGCAGCCCCATCCTTTAGTTTGTTTGCTATTTGTCCATTTATTCCAAGGACACGCAAGGGAGTCCTTGTTTGGGATTGCTGCCTTTTACTTTATAAGATACATTAGCGCTGACTCTATTCTCTTTTTTTCTGTTACTCAGAGTGAAGAGTAAAAAATACAAGAAATATCAGTGTACACACAACTGCCAGTGATAGAGTATATGGATATAAAACATGAATTATACAACCATATCAATTGTAGGCACTGAGATTTTAAAAGATACCTAAAACAGAATAATAAAACAACATAGTGTGAACTGTTTAAAAGAAAAAAAAACCTGAGATTGTATTATAGGACTTCCACTCACATGGTCCAGCGCCGTACCAGGCTCTGTATCTCAGGCTCAAAGGTGCCAATGCTGGCTACATGATCCACTTGGTCATAGTAGGAGATGGGACATCAGATGTTTGTCAAAAATATATCTTTATTCCAGTATACACATAAATACATAAAAAATTCAGGCTACTGGGGGCGGAGCCTGACCAGCAAGCTAGCCAGACATGCCTTGCATGAGCTCCTTGTTCAGAGAGACAAACCCTGTGATTTCTCGGGCCCAGGTGCTAGAAAAAGGTACCCACAGAGCCCTTCAAGCAGAGACAACTTACCCGCAACTTTGATACTGGAGTTAATGTTCCGAGCGCCCAGGAATTTAGACAACAAGGTGCGGCCTACCAGAGAGAGCTTGCGGGAAAGACGGCCTCTTTCCTCCTGCAGTCACAAGACCTGTCTGAGTAGGAATCTCCTACCCCCCACCCCCAATTGACCGGTGGCGGTTATCCTGGTCCCTGTTGTTCCGAACTGCCGCAGGCTAACCCATCCTGGAGGACCCTGTACTACTCCTGAACTGATCAGGAGCAGAGGGAACCAAGATGGCGGACGTACAAGGCTCTTACACACGCGGCCTAACCCAGCTACAGCGTGGCACAGCAGACCCCAGCACTACAGCACCAGACACTCTTGATACAATCTTCTGGGAGAAGCTGCTAGACCGCGAACGACAAGCTAAAGTCCTGCAGTTGTCACGTATGGGAGCACAAGATGGCGGCACCAGGAGGAATAGGAAACCTCTTAAGGGCGCAAACCAAATTGTACAGCTCCATAGAATGCCATGAAAGTGTTATTGCAGCAAGCATTGGGCTCATATAGCCAGCAGTACTTGTATACAAGCAATCAGCGTGCTTACCTACACATCACCTAGCCTAGCATGTTGCATAGCTATACAGCTCACATACGTTCACTCTCTATTTAGAACACAATTGTGCATATCATGTTTTCTCTCATTGTCACTCCTCTGATCTCTTTTCCTCGACATGTATACCTTGCTAGCTTACTTATCCAGAAAGAGAAATCAAACTGTTGAAACCTTGCTTCTACTAAACCAAAAATGTGCCTGACTAGCAAATGTCACAACTTGTATTGTACACTGAACTTCTCTATACTTTGATACCGCTGTTGTGGCGTACCAAGGCTGTTTGTTTATTTTGTGCACAACTTCAAAAAAAGTTAAAAAATAAAATAAATTCAGGGTACTTTTGCTAGGATGGCTGTGGAACTTACTATAGTCAATGAATGAAAAAAAAAAAAAGTTCCACTTATCACCAAAAATAGTAAACCAAAATGAAGTATAAGTATATACAACACAGTATAAAAATAGCAGACGTGTTTCAGCTTAGATCGGCTTCTTCCAGTGCCCACAACCATAAGTTTGGAGAGAGGTCAACAAGGCCTATAGTGAAAAGAATACCATTCCCACTGTAAAGCATGGTGGTGGCGGCTCACTGATGTTTTGGGGGGCTGTGAGCTCCAAGGCACAGGAAATCTTGTGAAAATGAATGACACGATGAATGCAGCATGTTATCTTAATATCATCGAGCCACACTGGGGAGATCTCAAACGTGCGGTTCATGCAAGACGACCAAAGACTTTGCATGACCTGGAGGCATTTTGCCAAGATGAATGGGAAGCTATACCACCTGCAAGAATTTGAGGCCTCATAGACAACTATTACAAAATACTGCACGCTGTTATTGATGCTAAAGGGGGCAATACACAGTATTAAGAACTAAGGGTATGCAGTCATTGAATTTTTTTCTTTGTTGCCATGTTTTGTTTTATTACTGTGCCATTCTGTTAGAACCTACAGTTGCATATGAATCCCAAAAGAATAAAATAAATGTTTTTTGCCTGCTAACTCATGTTTTCTTTAAAAATGGTCCATATATTACCAATCCTCCAAAGGTAAGCAAACTTTTGAGCATAACTGTAATTATCATCAGGGCCTGGTGTTCAGCTGTCTATCATTTTTAATATAATTCTGTCTCGTTCTTAGCCAGAATTGCAAAATACTAACATTGATACATTTTTCAAATCCATCCAAATCCCTGGCACACAACCAGATGGTTTTGTCCCATTCTATAAGTGGCATTCAGACATTAGAAAATAACCCCAAAACAGTTTCCCGTTATCTGTTGCATTTTATGATATCCTCTCCAAGTATGTTGTGATATTGTCTAAATAATTACATTGATATTGCAATGTTTTGAATGAGCCTTATTTCCTTGACCTACATAAATTAGTCCAGAATAACCAAAAGTAGTTACCGTATATACTCGAGTATAAGCCGAGTTTTTTAGCACATTTTTTGTGCTAAAAAAACCCAACTCGGCTTATACTCGAGTCAATAGTCTGTATTATGGCAATTTGCATTGCCATAATACAGACAGGGGGCTGTGGGGGCTGCAGAGATCTTACTTACCTCTCCTGCAGCTCCTGTCAGCTCTCTCCTCCTCCGCGCCGTCCGTTCAGCACCTCGGTCAGCTCCCAGTGTAAATCTCGCGAGAGCCGCGGCTCTCGCGAGACTTACACTGGGAGCTGACAGAGGGAGCTGAACGGACGGCGCGGAGGAGGAGAGAGCTGACAGGAGCTGCAGGAGAGGTAAGTTACAGCTCTGCCAGCCCCCCCTTCCCCCCACTGAACTGCCAATGCCACTGGACCACCAGGGAAGGAGAGCCCCCCTCCCTGCTATGTATCAAGCAGGGAGGGGGGTCGAAAAAAAAAGATAGTAGTAATAATAATAAAAAAAAAAATTTAATAATAAATAATAATAAAAATAAATAATAATTAAATTAAATAAATAAAAATAATAATAAAAAAATAAAAATAAAAAAAAATTGCCCACCCCCCACCAAGGCTCTGCAACACACACACACACACACTGCATTCATACACACACGCTGCACTCATACACACACGCTGCACTCATACACACACGCTGCACTCAAGGCCGGATTAACATAGGGGCTGATGGAGCTGCAGCTCCAGGCCCAGGCCCATGGAATAGGCCCATTGATTTAAAAAAAAAAAAGGCAAAATTTTTTTTTTTTTTACACACACACACTACTCTTAGGGATTCCACCTGGCTTTTATTTTATTGGCACAGCCAGTATTTGAGGCTGCCTGGCTGGTGCCGATATTGCAGTCATACTGATAATACAAATGCTGGTATTTTTCTCAGGATAAACAGAGATTACTATGCAATACCAGCACTGGCCAGTAGGAGTCGCTGTGTGTTGAGAGAGGCAGGGAAAGGAAGTTCCAGCATATCCCTGCCTGCCTATCTCTACTCACTGATCTGCAGGGGTGCAGCTACAAGGAGTCCAGACAGCAACTCTCACCCTGCAGACACAGCCTACAGCTCAGGGAAGTGAGGGATGGGGGGAAATGCTGCAAGGAGACACAGGGAGATATGGGGACACTGAGACACTAAGGGACATTGGGAGACATTATGACAGACAGTGGGAGACATGACACTAGTGCCAGTGGGCTTGGAGACATGGGGACACTGAGGTCCTTGGGCACTGGGAGACATGGGGGCACTAGGTAGACATGGGGGACAGTGAAACACTAAGGGACATTGGGAGACATTATGACACAGACACTTGGGGACACAGACACATAGTCTCACAGTGTCTCACTGTCCCCCATGTCTCCTTGTGCCCCAAGTGTCTCAATGTCCCCATGTCTCCAAGACTTCTGACACTAGTGTCTGTGGCCCTTGTGTCTCAATGTCCCCATGCCCCCAGCCAGTGTCTCTAGTGTCTGTGTCCCTGGTGTCTGTGTCCCCATGTCTTCAAGTGTCCCCTATTTTCCCAGTGTCCCAGCCAGTGTCCCCAAATCTCTGTGTCCCTGGTGTCTCCTTGTCCCCAGGTATCCCCATGTTCCTAGTGTCCTAGTGGCATGGGGACCCTGGGAGACATGGGGACATAGACACATGGGAATACTGGAGGACACAGGGAGACATGGGGCATTGAGACACTGTGATACATAGGGACACTGGGAGACCTTGGGACACGAAACTGGGAGACTAGGGGACACTGGGAGACATGGGGCACTGAGACACTGATACATAGGAACACTGAGACCTGGAGTAATCAACACATAGGGGCACTGAGTCATGAGGGCACTGGGAGACATGGGGAGAATTAAACCAAGTCGTTTTTTGGTGATTGTACAGCATTTTCTCTTATGTCACTCCTTGTGATTTACATCATGTGATGTCACCCATACATAATTAATTATGCAAATTAGTAAGGCCGGTATGTTTTTCCAAGAAAGGTGGCAACCCTAACTACTTTTCACATACTCTTGCTTAAGTAGGGAAACTTAAGAGGGATGTATGGGAACAAAACTTGTGTGGACTGGTTGACAATGAATATGCTGACTTTGGTCTCTCTAACACTGTGGTATGTTCCCTTTCACGACATACAGCTTTTCTCTGTCCCATACTGTATAACAGGACCTTCTGTCTGCTGGTAAGAAGGTAAGGAGACAAGTGGACCAGCGAGTACTAGGGGACAGCCCTTAGAAAGCATGGAGCGAGCGCATCATTAGATGCATTTATGCCAAGCTGTGCATTGTATGCCCTTAGTTGGACAGCCTGCATGATTGGCAGGCAGCCTGACATGCATTCATGCCAGGCTGGCCTTCCAATTCTTTGGGCAGACATGTCCTCTTTTGGGGCATGTTCGCCCCTCTTGGCAGGTTACGTGGTTTGTGCCAGTGGCCAACCCTTTTACACCGCCCATTGACTTCCTGCTTCACTGGACACTGCTGTTAGGGGGTACGGATTAGCATAGGGTATGTGTTTTCTTATAGGTGCTGTTTTCTTTCCCTCCAGCACCATCTCCATCAGATACATCAGATACATGGGAGTGTTTTAGTGTTTTTGGTCGATAAGATTCTGAAATTGGGCCCATCATAATTGTCAGCACCAGGCCCACTGGGCTTTTAATCTGGCCCTGGCTGCACTCATACACACACGCTGCATTCATTATACACACGCTGCATTCATTATACACACGCTGCATTCATTATACACACACTGCATTCATTACACACACTGCATTCATTATACACACACTGCATTCATTACACACACTGCATTCATACACACACACTGCATTTATACACACACACTGCATTCATTATACACACTGCATTCATTATACACACACTGTAAATAAATATTCAATTAATATATTTTTTTAGGATCTAATCTTATTTAGAAATTTACCAGTAGCTGCTGCATTTCTCACCCTAGTCTTATACTCGAGTCAATAAGTTTTCCCATTTTTGGGGGGTAAAATTAGGGGCCTCGGCTTGTATTCGGGTCGGCTTATACTCGAGTATATACGGTAAATCCTTACAGTTTCACTTGTGCATCGCATAGAGATTTATAAGGTCTACAACGAGAGACCAAAAACAAGTTTAAATAGGATGTAAGTAGCATTTTAATTCAGATGTTTAATTTTTATTCACTTGTAAAATTAATTATTCTGATTTTAATCTGATTTTGTGCAGTGATAACAGAAAACAGCATGGAATTGAAAGAAAAACTGCTGATTTTCTATGGCATATGGCACTTCAAATGGCATATGTAGCGGCTTTCAGTGGTGTTGGCAAAGAGAAATATCATGGTTTATGCCAACTGCCAAGAAACAATTATGTAAATGTTCGAGTGCCTTGTTGTACACATGGTTTATATACAAGAAAAATAAGTAGAGAAGCTATTTACTTACCACCAGCAATTTGTACATATATATTACATGAACTCCTACACATGGCAATATATATATATATATATATAAAACGAGAAACAGGAAACAAGAAAGTGTCTATATATGCAAGGCATTACTGAGAATGCTGACACGTCTGGGGAGATGCTTCAAGATACCGGGTTTGTACTTCCTAATAACATGAGAAATGCATTAAGGGGGAGGGCAGAGAAACCGTTATCAGAATTTAATCTGGCAACATATATCTTGGCACATGCAATGCATTGCAGAAAAAATGTTTGAAGATGTGTTGCAAAGCACTCCCCACAACTTATTTTTTGTCCTCCTCCTCTCCCAAGAGATGTAAATAGGTAAATGGTTAGTAAATTATATGTGTTCATTTTAAAGAAATTCACAAAATATCTAATATATATATTTTTTTATTGCACAAAAGGTCAAACTTCACCCTCTTGGAATTACCCTTTAAGACCCAAACAAAACATATTTTTGTTCTTGGCTTCTGGGGGAGAATTTGATATTTTAAAAAATTCTAGTTTTTAAAAAACAGCATGTGACGAGACCAATCTCGCCACATTGCATTGGAGGAGCCTGGTTGCCCCCCTGTTGCCTCTGGACTATGGCCCCATGTTTAAAAGTATTCCTTTCGCCTGCAGAAAAGGCTTGTTCGTGCCTTTCTGCCCGGCGGTCGGTAGATTCAATCTATCGACCTAACACACGAATGACTGGACCACCTGGGAGCTGGAGTGTGTCGGCAATTTACCTCCCAGAAGCTGCGGTTAATCGCAGCTTAATTGACGAATACTGGGTGGCCTTTGTTCGTTTACCGAACACGTGGCGGCGGCCATTTTAAAGTCCCGAACGGCCAGCGGTGTTCAGCGCCCAAACTATGGAACTGGAAACGGACACTTATTTGCGCGAACTCCGCTGAGCCGTCAGCCTCCTTGCTACTATTCGTGCTGGTTTAGTCGAACTCTGGATGAATCGGGACTTTTACTAAGTGAATGCATTTAACCCAGATAGCACAGCCATGGAGCCAATTCATGTAATTAAAGACTTTGGCTCCATGGCAATTGAACTGTGTGTATAGGATCTAAGCGCTATTCGGTAGTTATGTGCGCTCAGATCCCAGCTATCTGGGGATATGTGACATGTATGTATTTTATGTAGTAAAAGTAACTTTGTATATTTTAAAGTATTTTACTGTTTTGGGTCCCTACGTGTATAATGGAGTTTTGCCTCTGTCCTGGGAGATAATTGGATTACTTCCCAATTATCTCCAGGATAGAGGGAGGGAAATCAGGATGCATTGTGGGGATGTTTTACTTCTTTGTGTCTGAAATGTGATATATGTCTGTCTGCCATCTGGTCCCCTAGGGGAGTGTCCACCACGTGGGGGACCTGCATAAATACTGGGCAGGTAGCCCTGAATAAACCAGACCACTGCTTGACCCTCAACACTGTCAAGCTCTGTCTCGTCTTTGTGGGGATTTACTGTATGCTGTTAGAGACTGATTGCCAGGAGTGTAAGCCGCTTGGGTGCTTTTCCTGTTTGTCTGCTAGCAGCTATTTGTGAGGTTCCAGTTTGGGAGTTTGGAGCATTCCCTTGTATTCAGTTCGGGAGTTTGGTGTTCTACAGTAGCTGTGCCTGTATCTCTGGAAGGGGAAGATCGACTAAACATCGGTTTAACCCCTTTTATGCCGGGGGTGCCGTTACACAGCATGTAGTAAGATTATTGAACCTCTCCACTTCCTCCAATATGGATTTAATAAAAAGAGATGAAATGTTTAAGTTTAAGATCCAGAGTTCATTTTACCTTGCCTTACTTTTTTATGTTTCCATAGTTTTCTAGTTAAAACAATGGGGTGAACTCCCACATTCAATACGGGAGGGCTAAAAACTATGTTACCATCTCTCAGACAAGTACGAATTACTGATGGAGAAGGACTCCCAAAAGACAGGGACGGTATGAGAAGGAGCCAATGGCCCTTGCACAAGACACCTTCAGATATATTGGAGGGAGGAGTGCAGTTCGAGGTGTAACTTTCAAGGTGGCTTGAATTAGATGCATGTATGAAGCACCTCAAGTGACTGACATAATTATAGTCTGTAAAATTAATCTTGCATGTGTCTAAGAGGCAATGCCCTTAAATGAATGATGTTCCTAAAATGATTCAGGTGTGCACACTTGTTGATAAGCTCAGGTTTTCCTGTCAATGTTCAGCTTGCCTTGTTTTTTTAGAACCTTCTGGCTTCTGGCTTCTCTGGAGAAGATCACTGCGTGTAGTAGTTGTGGTGTCCCACTGGATTCAAAGAAGTTGACAAACTTTGCTAAAACAGTTTAGCATCTTATGTTGGGATGGCGCCAAGGCACATCTGACCACCAGAGCAACCTGTAGTAGTTGTTGTGCTTGGAGTGTTCCTTTAGTAGTTGTTTTAGTTATACTCATATCTTATGATGTCTTTTGTTGGTGGATGAATTAGTCATGAAATGTCACATCTGCATATTTGTTAAAACATGCATTCTTTTTGAAAATAACTATAACTAAAGACGTGTAGCACCACTGTTGTTCTATGCACTTGCGTGGCCAAAAGCAGCATGGAATTTACACCACAAATGTTTCAATTTCACATGTGTAAGTTCTTTAGTATAACTATCACTTTGAACACAATTATTGGGAGTTCTTTGAATATCTGTGGGACTTTTGCCAATAAAATGCATTATTTAAAGGAACACTATAGTCACCTAAACAACTTTAGCTTAATGAAGCCGTTTTAGTGTATAGATCATACCTCTCAGGTTTTACTGCTCAATTCACTGCCATTTAGGAATTAAATCACTTACAATAAAAAAAAAGGATAAACTTTAGGTGACTCTTTACAGGAAGTGTTTAGGAAGGCTGTGCAAGTCACATGCAGGGAGGTGTGACTAGGGTTCATAAACAAAAAAGTGATTTAACTCCTAAATGGCAGATAATTAAGCAGTGAGGCTGCAGGGACATGTTCTATACACTAAAACTGTTTCATTAAGCTAAAGTTATTTAGGTGACTTTAGTGTCCCTTTAATGTTTTGGCCCATGCTGGTCAAATACCCTAGCAAGAAAACACAATTTTGATATAACGTTGATACAATACTATTTTTTTTTTGGGGGGGGGGGGTGGGGAGGGTGGGTAGAGGAGGCATTCTGTCAAGTAAATAAACTCTATTGTACTTAACACAAACAAAATAAAGAAATAAATATTCAGACGCTACTCATATACATACAGTATAAGGTGGAGTATCTTCTTATTAAAATAGCTGACAATAGTAAATATTCCTAGAGATAAAACAAAATGAGACACATAATAGTGCAATATTGTCTGTATAAAATCTTAAAGTGCAAAAAGTGGATGGAATTTCACTCACAAACAGGAAGCCTATGGATAAGGCTCAAATCTCCAGCTCTGTGGGATATCAAGGTTCCCATTCCCTTCTTTATACTGCCAGGAGGTTTCGAGAAATGAAATATCCTCTCAAAGATAAGTATAAGAATAAAGTGCCTTATTAAAAGTGCACAAGTGGTTATAAAAAAGATAAATAAAATCAAGGCCTTACAGTTTGAAGGTAAGTCTTTGAAATAGTCCTTAGTAGTGCAAAACGCATTTCGCCTCATTCAGAGGCTTCCTCAGTTGCTGATATGTTGCTGGTTGTAAGTGTCCTTTTAAATAATCCATAATTGGCACTTGTTTGCTGCCGTCGGTTTGTGCGTTCGCGTAGCACTAGACACTACTCACACTTTTCTTTGTCTACATTCCTGGGTTTTTCATATTGCAAATATAACTTTTTGACTACACTTATTTTGTTTTTTGTCAGTCTTTATTTACATTTTGCAAGGAACATATCAATGCACACTTTTCCAAGTAATAGCTTTGAGTAAGGCATTCAGGAAAGGATGCATTACTCACACAGGAAACAGCATAATACTAATACAACTTACAACATTACTACACTTATCAAAGTATTATTGATTATATCAATCAATCAATCAATATGAACAATAAACCCTGTTTTAATTGAGGATTTTCCGGATGTCTTTAAGCAATAGACAAATGTTGACTAACTCAGTGTGTGAGTAAGTTTTCCACATCCTTAAAAAAAAATCCCTTTAAAAAAAAACCCATAAAAAATAAAAACCACAACACATTTAGTATTAGCAATACCACAATCCAGAGAAAAAGTCTGTATGTCTATAAATAGATAGAACATGTGAGGATAGCAATATGTATGAATTATTTTTGCTCTTTTTCCAATTTAGGATATTATGCTACAAGACTGCAGTGTGACTTTTCTTTGATTTACTGTTAGACAGAAGATCCTTCAAGCATTTTATTGATGACGGTGCAACAGTTGCTGTAAATATAGCTATGAGTCACTGAAACCGGAAACAAGATGTAGACAAAAATACAACTAAGCAGATAAGTTTATTGTTATGTTTTTAGCTATAATTATTATCCAGACATTCCATGTTATATGTCATTGAAGCATACACTACATGTTGTAAATTCAAGTGAATAAAGCACAATAAAGCAATGCGTTTAGATTTGATTATGGTTACCAATATTTAGAGAATTGTTGCTACAAGTAATAAATAATTTTACTACATAGTTCATTTGGGTCTGCTCCAGAAATAAGCAGGTACAAAGCTTGAGGTTGACAATGTATACATAGTGCCTGGGTAGTAAAACATATATTATTATTAGTGATGTCGCGAACCCGAAATTTTCAGTTCGCGAATGGCGAACGCGAACTTCCTCAAATGTTCGCGAACCGCCATTGACTTCAATGGGCAGGCGAATTTTAAAACCAACAGGGACTCTTTCTGGCCACAAAAGTGATGGAAAAGTTGTTTCAAGGGGACTAACACCTGGACTGTGGCATGCCGGAGGGGGATCCATGGCAAAACTCCCATGGAAAATTACACAGTTGATGCAGAGTCTGGTTTTAATCCATAAAGGGCAGAAATCACCTAACATTCCTAAATCACAATGGATATGGATTGACACCTGACATATCACATATTGACACCTTGACATATGGATTGATACCTGTCCTCAGAGCCCCTGATGCACACGGACACAGAGCAGAATAGGGACTGTTCCCCCTACATAAGGTCACTTGGCAGGTATGGATTGACACCTGTCCTCAGGGACCCTGATACACACTGACACAGAGCAGAATAGGGACTGTTCCCCCTACATAGGGTCACTTGGCAGATATGGCGTGGTCGTGGGAGGAGGAGGATGACTTCCACCTCTCCCCCTGTTAGATTCCCGTTGTGCTGTGACATCACCCTTATACACTGTGTAAAGCATACTTTTTAATTTATTTTGCAAACGCTGCATCCTTTCCGACTTGTAATTCGGTAACATTTCTGCCACTGTCTGCTTATACCGGGGGTCTAGTAGCGTGGACACCCAGAACAGGTCGTTCTCCTTCAGCCTTTTTATACGAGGGTCCCTCAACAGGCACGAAAGCATGAAAGACCCCATTTGCACAAGGTTGGATGCCGAGCTACTCATTTCCCGTTCCTCCTCCTCACACAGAGCAGAATAGAGACTGTTCCCCCTACATAGGGTCACTTGGCAGATATGGATTGACACCTATCCTAAGGATCCCTGATACACACTGACACAGAGCAGAATAGGGACTGTTCCTCCTACATAGGGTCACTTGGCAGATATGGATTGACACCTGTCCTCAAAACCCCTGATACACACTGACACAGAGCAGAATAGGGACTGTTCCCCCTACATAGGGTCACTTGGCAGGTATGGATTGACACCTATCCTAAGGATCCATGATACACACTGACAGAGCAGAATAGAGACTGTTCCCCCTACATAGGGTCACTTGGAAGATATGGATTGACACCTGTCCTAAGGATCGCTGATACACACTGACACAGAGCAGAATAGAGACTGTTCCCCCTACATAGGGTCACTTGGCAGATATGGCGTGGTCGTGGGAGGAGGAGGAGGATCACTTTCACCTCTTCCCCTGTTAGATTCCCGTTGTGCTTTGACATCACCCTTATACGCTGTGTAAAACATACTTTTTAATTTATTTTGCAAATGCTGCATCCTTTCCGACTTGTTGTAATTCGGTAACATTTCCGCCACTTTCTGCTTATACCGGGGGTCTAGTAGCGTGGACACCCAGTACAGGTCGTTCTCCTTCAGCCTTTTTATACGAGGGTCCCTCAACAGGCAGGACAGCAGGACAACAGGCAACAGTACCTGGGGAGCTGGGGGGGTGCCGTTGATGTGGAGCAAGACTCAGCAGCACAAGAGGACTCAGCCGAGGAGGTTATGGAAGAGGATGGAATAGGAGGAGTAGAGGAGGTGGCAGCAGGACTGCCTGCAAGTCGTGGCGGTGTCACCAACTCCTCTGCAATGCCACGCATTCCATGCTTGTCAGCCATCAGCAGGTTTACCCAATGCGCAGTGTAGTTGATATACCTGCCCTGACCATGCTTTGCAGACCAGGTATCAGTGGTCAGATGGACCCTTGCCCCAACACTGTGTGCCAGACATGCCATTACTTCCTTTTGCACAATCGAGTACAGGTTGGGGATTGCCTTTTGTGAAAAGAAATTCCGGCCGGGTACCTTCCACTGCGGTGTCCCAATAGCTACAAATTTTTTGAACGCCTCAGACTCCACCAGATTGTATGGTAAAAGCTGGCGGGCTAATAGTTCGGACAAGCCAGCTGTCAGACGCTGGGCAAGGGGGTGACTTGGTGACATTGGCTTCTTACGCTCAAACATGTCCTTGACAGACACATGACTGTGGGCAGATGAGCGGGAACTGCTCAAGGCGGGAGACGGAGTGGCGGATGGTTGAGAGGGGGCAAGGAGGACAGCAGTGGTTGACGTGGCTGAAGATGCTGGACCATGAGGAGGATGACGGCTTAGAGTAGGCGTGCTGCTTGTACTCATATGTTGATCCCATAGGCGTTTGTGATGTGAGATCATGTGCCTACGCAAAACAGTTGTACCTAGGTGGGTGTTGGACCTCCCACGACTCAGTTTCCTTTGGCACAGGTTTCAAATGGCATCGCTGTTGTCAGAGGCAGACACACAAAAAAAATGCCACACTGCTGAGCTCTGCAATGACGGCATTCTGATGGTGGACACAGCATGCGTTGATTGGCGTGCTGTCGGGCTGACCCCGGGTGCCGATGCATGCTGTCTGACTGTGCCACTAGCTCCTTGCAACGACCCACCCTGCTTCCAACTCGTCTCCTCCTCCTCTCTGTCTCCCCATCTGAAGTTTCGCCCTGTTCTTCTTCTTGCCGAGCGGGCACCCACGTGACATCCATGGACGCATCGTCATCATCAACCGCTTCACTTGTATCTGACAACTCAGAAAAGGAAGCAGCAGCGGGTACATCATCATCATCATCACACCGTACCTCCATGTGTTTAATGCTGCCTGCCTGTGACATATCCCTGTTATCTACATCCTCTGGCAATAATGGTTGCGCATCACTCATTTCTTCAAACGGATGTGTGAATAACTCCTCTGACATACCAAGTAAAGCGGCTGTGGTGCTAGTTTTGGTGGTGGCGGCAGGCGGGTGAGTGCTATCTTGAGAGGTGCCTGAAGCTAAGCTGGAGGAGGATGGTGCGTCAAGGTTCCGAGCGGAGGCTGTAGAAGATTGGGTGTCCTGTGTTAGCCAGTCAACTATGTCCTCAGAACTTTTCAAGTTCAGGGTACGTGGCTGCTGAAAACTGGGCATTATTCTAGGGCAAAAGGGAATCACAGCACCACGACCACGACGGCCCCTGCGGGGTTGCCTGCCTCTGCCTGTCATTTTTTTGGGGGATTAGTGGTACTATGCGTGCAAGCTACTGTGAGACCAGATATGAGTGGCAATGTGCACTGGCACCGGTCTGCAGAGCACACACTGTAGGCCTGACAGAGCCGCTTGAAGGACACTGACTGGCTGCTATTAGCTTACACTGGAAACCTTTTTTCTTTGTAAAAGCACACTATAGAGACACCAGATATGATTGGCAATGTGCACTGGAACAGTTCTGCAGAGCACACGCTGAAGGAAGGACTGACAGAGCCGCTTGAAGGACACTGACTGGCTGCTATTAGCTTACACTGGAAACCTTTTTTCTTTGTAAAAGCATGCTATAGAGACACCAGATAACTGGCAATGTGCACTGGAACAATTCTGCAGAGCACACACTGTAGGCCTGACAGAGCCGCTTGAAGGACACTGACTGGTTGCTATTAGCTTACACTGGAAACCTTTTTTCTTTGTAAAAGCACACTATGGGGACACCAGATATGAGTGGCAATGTGCACTGGAACAGTTCTGGAGAGCACACGCTGAAGGAAGGACTGACAGAGCCACTTGAAGGACACTGACTGGCTGCTATTAGCTTACACTGGAAACCTTTTTTCCTTGTAAAAGCATGCTACAGAGACACCAGATAACTGGCAATGTGCACTGGAACAGTTCTGCAGAGCACACACTGTAGGCCTGACAGAGCCGCTTGAAGGACACTGACTGGCTGCTATTAGCTTACACTGGAAACCTTTTTTCTTTGTAAAAGCACGCTATAGAGATACCAGATATGAGTGGCAATGTGCACTGGAACAGTTCTGGAGAGCACACGTTGAAGGAAGGACTGACAGAGCCGCTTGAAGGACACTGACTGGCTGCTATTAGCTTACACTGGAAACCTTTTTTCTTTGTAAAAGCACGCTACAGAGACACCAGGTAACTGGCAATGTGCACTGGAACAGTTCTGCAGAGCACACACTTTAGGCCTGACAGAGCCGCTTGAAGGACACTGACTGGCTGCTATTAGCTTACACTGGAAACCTTTTTTCTTTGTAAAAGCACGCTATAGAGATACCAGAAAAGAGTGGCAATGTGCACTGGAACAGTTCTGGAGAGCACACGCTGAAGGAAGGACTGACAGAGCCGCTTGAAGGACACTGACTGGCTGCTATTAGCTTACACTGGAAACCTTTTTTCTTTGTAAAAGCACGCTACAGAGACACCAGATAACTGGCAATGTGCACTGGAACAGTTCTGCAGAGCACACACTGAAGGAAGGACTGACAGAGCCGCTTGAAGGACACTGACTGGCTGCTATTAGCTTACACTGGAAACCTTTTTTCTTTGTAAAAGCACGCTATAGAGATACCAGATATGATTGGCAATGTGCACTGGAACAGTTCTGCAGAGCACACACTGTAGGCCTGACAGAGCCGCTTGAAGGACACTGACTGGCTGCTATTAGCTTACACTGGAAACCTTTTTTCTTTGTAAAAGCACGCTATAGAGATACCAGATATGATTGGCAATGTACACTGTAACAGTTCTGCAGAGCACACACTGTAGGCCTGACAGAGCCGCTTGAAGGACACTGACTGGCTGCTATTAGCTTACACTGGAAACCTTTTTTCTTTGTAAAAGCACGCTATAGAGATACCAGATATGATTGGCAATGTGCACTGGAACAGTTCTGGAAAGCACACGCTGAAGGAAGGACTGACAGAGCCACTTGGAGGACACTGACTGGCTGCTATTAGCTTACACTGGAAACCTTTTTTCTTTGTAAAAGCACGCTATAGAGATACCAGATATGATTGGCAATGTGCACTGGAACAGTTCTGCAGAGCACACACTGTAGGCCTGACAGAGCCGCTTGAAGGACACTGACTGGCTACTATTAGCTTACACTGGAAACCTTTTTTCTTTGTAAAAGCACGCTATAGAGATACCAGATATGATTGGCAATGTGCACTGTAACAGTTCTGCAGAGCACACACTGTAGGCCTGACAGAGCCGCTTGAAGGACACTGACTGGCTGCTATTAGCTTACACTGGAAACCTTTTTTCTTTGTAAAAGCACGCTATAGAGATACCAGATATGATTGGCAATGTGCACTGGAACAGTTCTGGAAAGCACACGCTGAAGGAAGGACTGACAGAGCCGCTTGGAGGACACTGACTGGCTGCTATTAGCTTACACTGGAAACCTTTTTTCTTTGTAAAAGCACGCTATAGAGATACCAGATATGATTGGCAATGTGCACTGGAACAGTTCTGCAGAGCACACACTGTAGGCCTGACAGAGCCGCTTGAAGGACACTGACTGGCTGCTATTAGCTTACACTGGAAACCTTTTTTCTTTGTAAAAGCACACTATAGAGACACCAGATATGAGTGGCAATGTGCACTGGAACAGTTCTGGAGAGCACACGCTGAAGGAAGGACTGACAGAGCCGCTTGAAGGACACTGACTGGCTGCTATTAGCTTACACTAGAAACCTTTTTTCTTTGTAAAAGCACGCTACAGGGACACCAGATATGAGTGGCAACTGTCAAAGTACGCTGGCACAGGTCTGCAGAGCACACGCTGAAGGAGGCCTGACACCCAGACGCTTGCAGACAACTAACTGCTCTTCTATTACAGTGAAAAAAAAATATTTTTTTTTAAATCTAAAGCTTAAGCTATTGTCACAACAGATATGAGTGGTGGCACTGACTGTGCAAATGGGCACAGCATACAGCCTGACACAGAAGATGGCAGGCAGGCGACTGCTCTTCTATTACAGTTAAAAAAAAATATTATTTTTAAAATCTAAAGCTTAAGCTATTGTCACAACAGATATGAGTGGTGGCACTGACTGTGCAAATGGGCACAGCATATAGCCTGACACAGATGGCAGGCAGGCAACTGCTCTTCTATTACAGTGAAAAAAATATATATTTTTTTAAATCTAAAGCTTAAGCTATTGTCACAACAGATATGAGTGGTGGCACTGACTGTGCAAATGGGCACAGCATACAGCCTGACACAGAAGATGGCAGGCAGGCAAGTGCTCTTCTATTACAGTGAAAACAAATTATTATTTTTTAAATCTAAAGCTTAAGCTATTGTCACAACAGATATGAGTGGTGGCACTGACTGTGCAAATGGGCAGAAGATGGCAGGCAGGCAACTGCTCTTCTATTACAGTGAAAAAAATATTTTTTTTTAAATCTAAAGCTTAAGCTATTGTAAAAACAGATATGAGTGGTGGCACTGGGCAAGTGGGCACAGTATCCACTGTGAGCCTCACACAGAAGATGGCAGGCAGGCACCTGCAATTACATTACACAGAAAAAAAAAAGCAGCCTGATGTTCTAGCCCTAAAAAGGGCTTTTTGGGGTGCTGTCCTTACAGCAGAGATCAGATGAGTCCTTCAGGATTGTAGTGGACACTGAATACCCTAGCCTAGCTATCAATTTCCCTATCTAATCAGCAGCAGCTAAACTTTCCCTCCTCTCACTAAGCATGCAGCTTCAGAATGAATCGAAAATGGATGCTGGGAGGGAGGTTGGAGGGTGTGGAAGGGAGGGAGTGCTGCTGATTGGCTGGAATGTGTCTGCTGACCGAGAGGCACAGGGTCAAAGTTTGCTCAATGATGACGAATAGGGGGCGGATCGAACCGCGCATGTGTCCGCCCGCCGTGGCGAACGCGAACACACTAAGTTCGCCGGGAACTATTCGCCGGCGAACAGTTCGGTACATCACTAATTATTATTATCATCATCATATATAAAGTGCTAACATTTTCGCCTTTCTTTACAATCATACAGTGGGTTTAGTTAAAGGAGCACTATAGTCATCTTATAAAAGCAAGTAAGACAGGTCCCCTAGCCTTCTTTCTTGCTTTTATATTAGTTTGCCATTATAAAAAAATAAATCCGAGTTCTTTTTATCACAAAAACTTACCTCTGTTCCAGCGCCGATCTCCTCAGCAGGCCACGCCCCCTTTTTTGTCAAAATGGCGAAATGGCAGGGCTCAATCAGACACTTTTCTTTGAGAAGCGCCATCCCTCTCTGGTGCGCAAGCGCGGCTTCACTCTGCACCAATCGCGTTCTTCATAGAGCGGCATTGAATGCTGCTCTCTGAATGAACTGAGCGCTCTACCGCGCATGTGCGCGCTATGCGCGTTCGCCAGCTGAGCTGACTGACAGCCCCCCTCTACTGCAACCCTCCTCAGCCCAAATTTTGTGTGTTTCCCTAGAAACACTATATATAGAGATATCTCTATAGATAGTGTTTGTATAAAAACACACACATTTTAAATAAAATTTGAAAACATACACACACACACTCTCTATCTATCTATCTATTTCCATCTATCTATTTCCAGCTATCTATCTATTTCCAGCTATCTATCTATCACTCTATTTCTATCTATCTATCTATCTATTTCCATCTATCTATCTATCTATCTATCTGTTTCCATCTATTTATCTATCTATCTCTCTATCTCCCTCTATCTATCTCTCTATCTCTATCTATCTATCTATCTATCTATCTATCCATCACTATCTATCTATCTATCTATCTATCTATTTATTCTCTCAAAATACAGTGTTTACATGAAAAAGCTTGCAGGGAGCTATTGTACTCACCTGAACAACACTATAGTGTCCTTTTAGCAGTAAGTAATGGTAAATGAATGTTGATGGATTCAAGAAGTGAAGAAAGTGAATTAGAAAGTGAAGATTCTAAAAATTAAGTGTTACCAATCGGGAAATTCACTTTTTAGGATCTAAATTCTATATTTTAGATATTTTAAATATCCACATTAGTGATGTCTCGAACATAACATTTTCCGTTCGCAAACGGCGAACTTCTGCAAATGTTCGCGAACGGGCGATCCGCCATAGACTTCAATAGGCAGGCGAATTTTAAAACCCACAGGGACTCTTTCTGGCCACAATAGTGATGGAAACGTTGTTTCAAGGGGACTAACACCTGGACTGTGGCATGCCGGAGGGGGATCCATGGCAAAACTCCCATGGAAAATGACATAGTTGATGCAGAGTCTGGTTTTAATCCATAAAGGGCATAAATCACCTAACATTCCTAAATTGTTTGGAATAACGTGCTTTAAAACATCAGGTATGATGTTGTATCGATCAGGTAGTGTAAGGGTTACGCCCGCTTCACAGTGACAGACCAAACTCCCCGTTTAACGCACCGCAAACAACCGCAAACAACCGCAAACAGTCCATTTGCACAACCGCAAACTCCCCATTTGCACAAGGTTGGATACCAAGCTAGCCATGTCCCGTTCCTTGTCCTCACTGATGTCATTGAAGGTCTCTTCCTCCACCCAGCCACGTACAACACCAAGGGTCCCCGAAAGGTGACAACAAGCCCCCTGTATTTTACACCAAATATGAGTTGCACTGGTGTTACACTGTGAAACGCACACGTGTGAAGGAAACTGACTGCTATTATATTACAGTCAAAAAAGGTTTTTTTTTCTTAAATGCAAGCTATTGTGACACCAGATATGACACCAGATATGAGTGGTGGCACTGGGCAAGTGGGCACAGTATACGCTGTGAGCCTGACACACACGCTGGCAGGCAGGCAACTACAATTAGATTACACAGGAAAAAAAAAAGCAGACTGATGTTCTAGCCCTAAAAAGGGCTTTTTGGGGTGTTGTCCTTACAGCAGAGATCAGATGAGTCCTTCAGGACTGTAGTGGACACTGAATACACTAGCCTAGCTATCGATTTCCCTATTAAATCAGCAGCAGCTACACTGTCCCTCCTCTCACTAAGAATGCAGCTTCCGGGGGGCGGGTCTAGCTGTCATGGAGGAAAGACACACTTCGTGTGAGCTCCCTCAATATCTCACTTTAAGCAGCTATCAACAAGCAAATTTAACCCCAGAAGGGGATGACCCAGCAATGTTGCTCCTACCTGACTGACCCGACATGCTTAATAGCGGTCAGCAACTCAACAGAGTCTTACTTACCTCCGCATGGCAAGTGTGGCCTGGTGCTCACCGGGCGGGAGAGGTGGCCGATCTCCCGATCCTGGGGTGCCCAGGAGCAGCTACTTCCCGGCAGGAGCTCCATTACTCCCCCCCCTCGGACCGGTGGGGGTTATCCCGGTCCACCTCTGAGAGGCTGTCTGGAGTTAATGGACCCACAGAGCACAGCCGCCCAGGCTGACATACTTATCTGCGACTCTCCCAATATGGCGGCAGCCGCGTGTCCTCCTGGTACCAGCAAAGCATGGCAGGATATTGAGTCTAAGCTGGACAGACTCTTTAATCAATTTTGGAGGCAAATAACAAGCAGGAAGCCCCAACAAGCTCCACCACAGCCCCAACAAGCTCCACCACAGCTAAGCGAAGCAGTCCCCATTAAAATCCAGCAACACAAAAGGTGTCGAAGACGGGACCGGAGGCACAAACAGAAATGCAGAGCCTGCCCCACGTCAAGCACTCACCTCCACCTTAAGCCACCACAATCCCGCACCGGACGTGAAGCACCACCGGGACAGATCCGACCACCCGACAAAACAAGCTTCCACCACCTCAAGCCGCGAACCCGGCACTCAGCCAGAGACTTGCCTTTGTTGTTCCAGGTATCAGGGACTCCCAGGGTCTGCACCTGGCGCCCAGAAGGGATCGGATGAGCACAAGCAGTAAACAGCAGCCTGCCAAGCATGTCCCACTATAGCCGATCCTCCACACCATGCCTTTGATCACATGAACTGCTCTCTGCTCATTAACTAATCGTAAAGTAGCAAGCGTTTAAACATGTCATTATTTCACCTCCTAAAGAGTTTATTCACTAGTCTCATCTCATGGGGCGACTCACACTTGATTTATAACTAGTGGTGGAGCTGCTGATATAAATACACAGTTGATAACGTGCAAGCTACACCCTAAACATGACAGCCATCTTTCACAACAATGTAGTGCTATATACTCATACCCTCAGTGCAACTAGCCATGATATACGCACGTTCAGCATAGCATGCTCAAATATAACACACTTCTGTCTAAAAAAAAAAAAAAAAGAATGCAGCTTCAGAATTAGTCTAAATTGTATGCTGTCTAGGAGGTGGGAGGGTCTGGGAGGGAGGGTCTGCTGCTGATTGGCTGGAATGTGTCTGCTGACTGTGAGGTACAGGGTCAAAGTTTACTCAATGATGGCGAACGCGAACAAGCTATGTTCGCCAGGAACTTTTCGCCAGCGAACCGTTCGGGACATCACTAATCCTCATTAATTTACAATTTATTAGTATATGCATTTATACTACCTACATTTGTTATATTTTTTTATTTTCTTAACCTTTCTTTTTGTTAATAATGGTAGAGACCTTTAACTGCTTTAAATGTCCTTCATTACCTATTCTCTCTCAATATTTATCTAATCTTCATTTCCACTTTAGCATCCTGCATATCTCCAAACCAGTTGCAGAACTAATTTAGAGAGTGTCCTGATGCAAGACATTTACATTGGCCCTCTCTAGCACAATGGTGGGCAAAACATAGATCCCCATATATCATACTCCCACAATGCCATGGCAGTTGGGGATTTACCATTTGCCCATCCTTGCAGGGTTGTACTTGTGAGCACATACATACATACTTACACAGAGATACATACACATTAACACACACAGATACACATATACAAAGACACTGACACATACACGCACATTCAGATACACACTGACACACACTGAAACATTCACAAACTGACACATACATGCACACTCAGATACACAACTTGATGCACAAATACATATACATAACCTGACAGACATACACACACACACAAAGATACACAGATTCATGTCATACATTTTATGTTTTTAGTCAGCGGCGTAACTAGAAACTACCTGGTCCTGATGCATAAATTGCCCTGAACCACACTCCATATGTCTCATTCTCCCCCTCATGTGTCTCATTCCCCCATAGCTCCCCCATATATCTCATTCCCTCCCCCGCCCCTCCATATGTCTTATACCCTCGCCCCTCACCCAACCTTGCGTCCCATACCACCAGGCTCCGAATGTGTCTCGTTGCTTCCCCCCAGCCCCTCCATGTGTCTCATTCCCCCCAGCCCCTCGTTGTGTCCCATCTCCCCCTCAGCTCATCCATGTGTCCCAAAAGAACCAACAAATATAAACACCACAAGGTAGTGTAAAATTACTTAACTTCAGTTAATGTGCAGCCTCCCGGGATCGTTATCCACAACAAACGATCTTTACAAATACAGAAAACCACGACCAAAACGGGATCCGGCTGTAAATTCTATAAGGAGAACATACAAAAAAAAAACACACAATAGTGTGATACAGTAAATACAATATATCTTGCGCTGGTAATAAATGCACTCACGAGATGATGTAGATAAAAGCGCTCATAG
The DNA here is from genome assembly GCF_036172605.1 of Pelobates fuscus. Classification (NCBI taxonomy): domain Eukaryota; kingdom Metazoa; phylum Chordata; class Amphibia; order Anura; family Pelobatidae; genus Pelobates; species Pelobates fuscus. Next base: position 228,189,836 of record NC_086322.1, read on the forward strand.
GGTGCCTCCCCTGATGGTATGGGGGGCTAGTAATCTCCCTTCCAGTACGGAATAGCTGAAAGGTACACGGGACTCCGAATAGGATCAAACTCCAAATCTATTTATTATATAAAAGGTGAAATAAACACCATTAAGATCAAATTTAGAAATGCGGTATTAGGTCCCATCTCCCATCCAGCTCATCCAGCTCATCCATGTGTCCCATTTCCCCCCCAGACCCTTAAGGTATCCCATTCCCTCCTCCCCCCAGCCCCTTAAAGTGGCCCATTCTCTCCTCTCCCCTAGCCTCTCCATGTGTCTCATTGCCTCACTGCCATCAGCTCCTTCATGTGTTTCATTCCCTCCCCCCATTCCCTTAATGTGCCTCTCCACCACTCCCCTCCTTTACCTGCTCGCCGCGTTACCACTCTGACAAGAAGTGCTCTCTCAGTGAGCACTTCCAGTCAGACTGCTCGGCCATGGATGCACAGCAGCAGGAGCTCTGCTGCTCCCCTTCTAGCGGTAACTCAGCAACTGCGGACCCCAGGCTGGTGTGGCTGTGCATTGGTTCTAAAGTGATGGCAGCCCAGGGTCCGAAGGGTTGCAACTGCGGCCGGACCCCTGGAGTGACAGATCTGGTCACAGATGCGACCCTTGCAATCATAGTAGATACGCCAATTGTTTATAGCCACCCTCCTGTTAACATACCTTTGTGTGCAGGAGGGTGGCTTACTTAGGCTCCTGCTGCTGCTGCCTAAGGCTGATGGGAGTGTGGGCTTGAGGTGGCTCTCTCCTTGCTCCTCCCCACACTTTTGCTGCTTTCTCTACCTCCCATGTGGCTGCCTCTGAATGTGGAAGTGACCTGCTTTCACTTCTCAGGGCATCTCCAATACTACAGGTGCTTGGTCGCACTGTTAAAGAGCTACTGCACCTGACCTAGTCCCTGCTCAACAATACCCATTGGGAGCAAGGGCCACCCGATGGATCCCCTGAGTGTGCAGGCACCACCGCAGCTGCACCAGCATTAGTTCTGCCACTGTTCTCAACAATGGGAGTTATGGATTTGGGACAGGCCCTCAGAGGGCATCACCAAAGATGTGACCTGTGTCACTGGCGGCATCAATAAAATGGGTAGGCCTATATGGAAAAAGGCTGCCCCAGTAACAGCCTTCAAGTTGCCCCTAGCCTTCAGAACTATGCTCCATGGTACTAATGCCCAGCATGAGTACTTCTAATAATGCACTCGCACTGTGCTGCTCGGAGACAAAGCAGGACAGTGGGGTAGGATCATAAAATTGGGCCTGTCCTGTTGGAGGTCTGATCCTGCACTAGTTATTCCATTTAGCACATACCTCAATTTTTCATCCAGTTCATGTCACCCCGGTTTCCATTCTATAGGATTACATTAAAAGGACAATGCTATTTGTCATAAGCTGTTTATAATGAAGGATTTCACAGCACATCAGCACATTGCTGTATTCGATGCTCATCCTCCTAGTCCTAAGTCCAGTGAAGTTAACCCTAAGCCATCTAATTGTTATGTCTAGCATAAATTCCAAAGAATTTTAACTGCACAAAATATATATTCAATGCATATTGAGCAATACATCCCAATGGTATTTTAGTGTAGCAAGATGTGTGAGTTGTTTCTGTGTGACAGTTCGTGTGACTTATTGGTTATGACCAGCTTTAGCACTTCTTTAATCGAAGGAGTATGCTTAGTTTTCCAGTACCTACGTAAGCACGAAGTGGCGGCTATCAGGATGTGGCCTATTATTATTTTATTAAATCTGTTGACGGACTCAGGGAATTTTTTTAAATAAAGCTAATTCTGATGTTAAAATGTCAATGCTGCTGTCTACTTTGGCGATCAAGTCATATATCATTCTCCAATATGTGGATATTTTTGGGCAATACCACCATATGTGGGCCATGTTGCCCAATCCGCCACAGTCTCTCCAGCACCGGTCGGTGTATTTATTATTCATATTATGTAGCCTGGACAGAGCTAAGAACCAACGATATAAAATTGTAAAATTATTTTCAAAATGGTCAGAACAAAAAGAAATTCCCTTCAGCGCTGAAAAAAAACGAAACCATTCTAATTACTCGTATTGGGTACCCAGCTCCGCTTCCCATGACAGCATGTGTTTGAGTTTAACAGTAGGTTTGGCATTGTGCAATAAATAACATAATGATATTGTGCCTTTCCTATCTGGGTCATGTAAAAATAATTTTTCCAGTGGTGAAATTTCCAATATTTTGTAATTTTTGTCGGTGTCTGTTCCTTTGTATAATTCCTTCAATTTACCAATAACCATCATACATTCATCCTTACATTCATCCATCAATTTATGCTTGAATAATTAACGATAAAATAGCATTACCGTGGAAAAAATCGTCTATGTTAGTCAGATGGTGAGTCTTTAAAAAATCCGAATTCAAAGAGGGCAAATAGTGTCTCACTAAATCAATCGGCACAGCCCTATACACTTTTGCTGAGTGGCAGTTATTTTTGTGCACTATATCCCAAGATTTAAGGGTAGTTTTGGTGGTAAGGAATTATTTAGTAACTCCAGGCCTTCTTCCAGGACTTAACCAAGGCAATTCATTGAGTTGGAATGGGAGATTTTAGATTCTTCTATCTCCATCCATCGAGGTCTATTGGATTGGCTATTAAAGCTTACGACCACTGCAGCATGTCAGGGAACAGGAACCAGACAGAGACAGAACTAGATGCAAAAACACCTTTATTCCTTACAGCACATGTAATGTCTCATTGTGAATACGCTTGTTTTACTTTAAAAAAAAAGAAAAGTGCAGCTCATCTTGAACTAATATGTTAGCACACTGTTCTTTCCATTGTAACCCCTGTTATATGTCATGGCAAATTATTGTACTTAACACTGCACGCCTAAAATAAAGAATTTAAAAAAAAAAAACACCTTTATTAATAAATAACAAATAATTAACCAAAAGCAAAGTCCAGGAATCAAGCAGGGGTCAGTCACCAGAGCGGGTAGTCAGACAAGCCAGGATCAGGAGCACGGAGAGCAGCGGAGTCAGGAACAAGGCCGGAGTCAGAAACCAGGAACAAACAGGAAACACAGGAGCAAGGAGACTTCTGGGGAACAGGAAACCACGCAAGGGCAAGGAGGTTCTGGGATTTGCTGCTTAAATAGGCTAAACTGATTAGCAGCAGGGTTGATTACTACTCTCAGGTGAGTAACCGTGGCAACATACTGAAGGAGCTGATAGTAATTACAGCTGAAAACTCAGTCACTGAAAAAGGAAGGGTTGCTGTTTAAAACAGCAAAGAAACCCTGACAGTACCTCCCCCTCAACGACTCCCCCCATCTCTGCTGGTGGGTCCGGGCTTCATGGGGAAGCGGGCGTGATAGGAAAGAAGGAGGGATGGTGCATGGACATCAGAGGCTGGAACCCAGGAGTGTTCCTCTGGACCGTACCCTTTCCAGTGCACCAAGTATTGATCTGTCCTCTGAAGACTGCGTATTTCATATTCCTCATGATTAGTGTTGTCGCGAACCTGGAATTTTCGGTTCGCGAACTTCCGCAAATGTTCGCGAACCGCCATTGACTTCAATGGGCAGGCGAATTTTAAAAACAACAGGGATTCTTTCTGGCCACAATAGTGATGGAAAAGTTGTTTCAAGGGGACTAACACCTGGACTGTGGCATGCCAGAGGGGGATCCATGGCAAAACTCCCATGGAAAATTGCACAGTTGATGCAGAGTCTGCTTTTAATCCATAAAGGGCAGAAATCACCTAACATTGACACCTGTCCTCAAAGCCCAGCCCTGATACACACTGACACAGAGCAGAATAGAGACTGTTCCCCCTACATAGGGTCACTTGGCAGATATGGATTGACACCTGTCCTCAAAACCCCTGATACACACTGACACAGAGCAGAATAGAGACTGTTCCCCCTACATAGGGTCACTTGGCAGATATGGATTGACACCTATCCTAATGATCCCTGATACACACTGACACAGAGCAGAATAGAGACTGTTCCCCCTACATAGGGTCACTTGGCAGATATGGATTGACACCTGTCCTCAAAACCCCTGATACACACTGACACAGAGCAGAATAGGGACTGTTCCCCCTACATAGGGTCACTTGGCAGATATGGATTGACACCTGTCCTAATGATCCCTGATACACAGTGACACAGAGCAGAATAGGGACTGTTCCTCCTACATAGGGTCACTTGGCAGATATGGATTGACACCTATCCTAATGATCCCTGATACACAGTGACACAGAGCAGAATAGGGACTGTTCCTCCTACATAGGGTCACTTGGCAGATATGGATTGACACATATCCTAATGATCCCTGATACACACTGACACAGAGCAGAATAGAGACTGTTCCCCCTACATAGGGTCACTTGGCAGATATGGATTGACACCTATCCTAATGATCCCTGATACACAGTGACACAGAGCAGAATAGGGACTGTTCCTCCTACATAGGGTCACTTGGCAGATATGGATTGACACCTATCCTAATGATCCCTGATACACAGTGACACAGAGCAGAATAGGGACTGTTCCTCCTACATAGGGTCACTTGGCAGATATGGATTGACACCTATCCTAATGATCCCTGATACACACTGACACAGAGCAGAATAGAGACTGTTCCCCCTACATAGGGTCACTTGGCAGATATGGATTGACACCTATCCTAATGATCCCTGATACACACTGACACAGAGCAGAATAGAGACTGTTCCCCCTACATAGGGTCACTTGGCAGATATGGATTGACAAATCCCTGACAAACAGCTACCACATGCAAGGAAGGCAGCAGGGGCGCAAATGACCCACTCCCGACGCGGGAAGGTAGTGACGACAAATAACAATACAGGACTCTTTAGAGGCCCTGTAATTGTAATCAGTCCACTTGAAATCCTTTAACTTTGATCAATTGGAGGGAAGTCTGGTGCAGAGCCACTGACCCATGCGCAGGGCCAGCCTTAGGCCTTTGGGCGCCCTGTGCAAGAAATCTTCACCCTGTCACACCCATGTGCAAGAAATCTTCACCCTGTCATAGGGTCACTTGGCAGATATGGATTGACAAATCCCTGACAAACAGCTACCACATGCAAGGAAGGCAGCAGGGGCGCAAATGACCCACTCCCGGCGCGGGAAGGTAGTGACGACAAATAACAATACAGGACTCTTTAGAGGCCCTGTAATTGTAATCAGTCCACTTGAAATCCTTTAACTTTGATCAATTGGAGGGAAGTCTGGTGCAGAGCCACTGACCCATGCGCAGGGCCAGCCTTAGGCCTTTGGGCGCCCTGTGCAAGAAATCTTCACCCTGTCACACCCATGTGCAAGAAATCTTCACCCTGTCATAGGGTCACTTGGCAGATATGGATTGACAAATCCCTGACAAACAGCTACCACATGCAAGGAAGGCAGCAGGGGCGCAAATGACCCACTCCCGACGCGGGAAGGTAGTGACGACAAATAACAATACAGGACTCTTTAGAGGCCCTGTAATTGTAATCAGTCCACTTGAAATCCTTTAACTTTGATCAATTGGAGGGAAGTCTGGTGCAGAGCCACTGACCCATGCGCAGGGCCAGCCTTGGGCCTTTGGGCGCCCTGTGCAAGAAATCTTCCCGACACGGGAAGGTAGTGATGACAAATAACAATACAGGACTCTTTAGAGGCCCTGTAATTGTAATCAGTCCACTTGAAATCCTTTAACTTTGATCAATTGGAGGGAAGTCTGGTGCAGAGCCACTGACCCATGCGCAGGGCCAGCCTTAGGCCTTTGGGCGCTCTGTGCAAGAAATCTTCACCCTGTCACACCCATGTGCAAGAAATCTTCACCCTGTCATAGGGTCACTTGGCAGATATGGATTGACAAATCCCTGACAAACAGCTACCACATGCAAGGAAGGCAGCAGGGGCGCAAATGACCCACTCCCGACGTGGGAAGGTAGTGACGACAAATAACAATACAGGACTCTTTAGAGGCCCTGTAATTGTAATCAGTCCACTTGAAATCCTTTAACTTTGATCAATTGGAGGGAAGTCTGGTGCAGAGCCACTGACCAATGCGCAGGGCCAGCCTTAGGCCTTTGGGCGCCCTGTGCAAGAAATCTTCCCGACGCGGGAAGGTAGTGATGACAAATAACAATACAGGACTCTTTAGAGGCCCTGTAATTGTAATCAGTCCACTTGAAATCCTTTAACTTTGATCAATTGGAGGGAAGTCTGGTGCAGAGCCACTGACCCATGCGCAGGGCCAGCCTTAGGCCTTTGGGCGCCCTGTGCAAGAAATCTTCCCGACGCGGGAAGGTAGTGACGACAAATAACAATACAGGACTCTTTAGAGGCCCTGTAATTGTAATCAGTCCACTTGAAATCCTTTAACTTTGATCAATTGGAGGGAAGTCTGGTGCAGAGCCACTGACCCATGCGCAGGGCCAGCCTTAGGCCTTTGGGCGCCCTGTGCAAGAAATCTTCACCCTGTCACACCCATGTGCAAGAAATCTTCACCCTGTCATAGGGTCACTTGGCAGATATGGATTGACAAATCCCTGACAAACAGCTACCACATGCAAGGAAGGCAGCAGGGGCGCAAATGACCCACTCCCGGCGCGGGAAGGTAGTGACGACAAATAACAATACAGGACTCTTTAGAGGCCCTGTAATTGTAATCAGTCCACTTGAAATCCTTTAACTTTGATCAATTGGAGGGAAGGCTGGTGCAGAGCCACTGACCCATGCGCAGGGCCAGCCTTAGGCCTTTGGGCGCTCTGTGCAAGAAATCTTCACCCTGTCACACCCATGTGCAAGAAATCTTCACCCTGTCATAGGGTCACTTGGCAGATATGGATTGACAAATCCCTGACAAACAGCTACCACATGCAAGGAAGGCAGCAGGGGCGCAAATGACCCACTCCCGACGTGGGAAGGTAGTGACGACAAATAACAATACAGGACTCTTTAGAGGCCCTGTAATTGTAATCAGTCCACTTGAAATCCTTTAACTTTGATCAATTGGAGGGAAGTCTGGTGCAGAGCCACTGACCCATGCGCAGGGCCAGCCTTAGGCCTTTGGGCGCCCTGTGCAAGAAATCTTCCCGACGCGGGAAGGTAGTGATGACAAATAACAATACAGGACTCTTTAGAGGCCCTGTAATTGTAATCAGTCCACTTGAAATCCTTTAACTTTGATCAATTGGAGGGAAGTCTGGTGCAGAGCCACTGACCCATGCGCAGGGCCAGCCTTAGGCCTTTGGGCGCCCTGTGCAAGAAATCTTCCCGACGCGGGAAGGTAGTGACGACAAATAACAATACAGGACTCTTTAGAGGCCCTGTAATTGTAATCAGTCCACTTGAAATCCTTTAACTTTGATCAATTGGAGGGAAGTCTGGTGCAGAGCCACTGACCCATGTGCAGGGCCAGCCTTAGGCCTTTGGGCGCCCTGTGCAAGAAATCTTCACCCTGTCACACCCATGTGCAAGAAATCTTCACCCTGTCACACACACACACACAGGCAGACAGCCATACACACGCACACACACAACTGCGACTGACTAGGTTTGTCACCTCCTCAAAAGGACGCATGAGCCTACAGGCATTGCGCATGAGCGTCCAGTAACGTGGCAAAAAAATTCCCAGCTCCCCAGAGGCTGTCCTAGCACCCCGGTCATACAAATATTCATTATCATTAACAGCTTTTTCTTGTTGGAGCAGGCGGTCGAACATTAGGAGTGTTGAATTCCAACGTGTAGGGCTGTCGCAAATCAAGCGCCTCACTGGCATGTTGTTTCACCGCTGGATATCGGCAAAGTGAGCCATGGCCGTGTAGGAACGCCTGAAATGGCCACACACCTTCCTGGCCTGCTTCAGGACGTCCTGTAAGCCTGTGTACTTATGCACAAAGCGTTGTATGATCAGATTACACACATGTGCCATGCACGGCACATGTGTCAACTTGCCCAACTTCAATGCCGCTATCAAATTTTTTCCGTTGTCACACACCACTTTGCCGATATCCAGTTGCTGCGGAGAGAGCCACTTTTCCACCTGTGCGTTCAGGGCGGACAGGAGTGCTTGTCCGGTGTGACTCTCTGCTTTCAAGCAAGTCAAACCCAAGACGGCGTGACACTGCCGTATCCGGGATGTGGAATAGTACCTGGGGAGCTGGGGGGGTGCCGTTGATGTGGAGCAAGAAGCAGCGGCACAAGAGGACTCAGCTGAGGAGGTTATGGAAGAGGATGGAGTAGGAGGAGTAGAGGAGGTGGCAGCAGGACTGCCTGCAATTCGTGGCGGTGTCACCAACTCCTCTGCAATGCCACGCATTCCTTGCTTGTCAGCCGTCAGCAGGTTTACCCAATGCGCAGTGTAGGTGATATACCTGCCCTGACCATGCTTTGCAGACCAGGTATCAGTGGTCAGATGGACCCTTGCCCCAACACTGTGTGCCAGACATGCCATGACTTCCTTTTGCACAATCGAGTACAAGTTGGGGATTGCCTTTTGTGAAAAGAAATTCCGTCCGGGTACCTTCCACTGCGGTGTCCCAATAGCTACAATTTTTTTGAACGCCTCAGACTCAACCAGATTGTATGGTAAAAGCTGGCGGGCTAATAGTTCGGACAAGCCAGCTGTCAGATGCTGGGCAAGGGGGTGACTTGGTGACATTGGCTTCTTACGCTCAAACATGTCCTTGACAGAAACACATGACTGTGGGCAGATGAGCGGGAACTGCTCAAGGCGGGAGACGGAGTGGTGGATGGTTGAGAGGGGGCAAGAAGGACAGCAGTGGTTGACGTGGCTGAAGATGCTGGACCAGGAGGAGGATGGCGGCTTAGAGTAGGCGTGCTGCTTGTACTCATGTGTTGATCCCATAGGCGTTTGTGATGTGAGATCATGTGCCTACGCAAAGCAGTTGTACCTAGGTGGGTGTTGGACCTCCCACGACTCAGTTTCCTTTGGCACAGGTTGCAAATGGCATCACTGTTGTCAGAGGCAGACACACAAAAAAAAATGCCACACTGCTGAGCTCTGCAATGACGGCATTCTGGTGGTGGACACAGCATGCGTTGATTGGCGTGCTGTCGGGCTGACCCCGGGTGCCGATGCATGCTGTCTGACTGTGCCACTAGCTCCTTGCGACGACCCCCCCCTGCTTCTAACTGGTCTCCTCCTCCTCCTCTCTGTCTCCCCATCTGAACTTTCGCCCTGTTCTTCTTCTCTTCTAGCGGGCACCCACGTGACATCCATGGACGCATCGTCATCATCAACCGCTTCGCTTGTATCTGACAACTCAGAAAAGGAAGCAGCAGCGGTTACAACATCATCATCATCACACCGTACCTCCATGTGTTTAATGCTGCCTGCCTGAGACATATCCCTGTTATCTACATCCTCTAGCAATAATGGTTGCGCATCACTAATTTCTTCAAACGGGTGTGTGAATAACTCCTCTGACATACCAAGTAAAGCGGCTGTGGTGCTAGTTTTGGTGGTGGCGGCAGGCGGGTGAGTGCTATCTTGAGAGGTGCCTGAAGCTAAGCTGGAGGAGGATGGTGCGTCAAGGTTCCGAGCGGAGGCTGTACAAGATTGGGTGTCCTGTGTTAGCCAGTCAACTAAGTCCTCAGAACTTTTCAAGTTCAGGGTACGTGGCTTCTGAAAACTGGGCATTATTCTAGGAAAAAAGGGAATCACAGCACCACGACCACGACGGCCCCTGCGGGGTGGCCTGCCTCTGCCTGTCATTTTTTTGGGATTAGTGGTACTATGCGTGCAAGCTACTGTGAGACCAGATATGATTGGCAATGTGCACTGGAACAGTTCTGCAGAGCACACGCTGAAGGAAGGACTGACAGAGCCGCTTGAAGACAAGTAACTGCTATTCAATCTATAACAGTGAAAAACAAATTTTGGTTGTAAAAGCACGCTATAGAGACACAAGATATGAGTGGCAACTGTCAAAGCACGCTGGCACAGGTCTGCAGAGCACACGCTGAAGTAGGCCTGAAACACAGACGCTTGCAGACAACTAACTGCTCTTCTATTACAGTGAAAAAAAAATATTTCTTTTAAATCTAAAGCTTAACCAATTGTTAAAACAGATATGAGTGGTGGCACTGGGCAAATAGGCACAGTATCCAATGTGAACCTCACACAGAAGCTGGCAGGCAGGCAACTGCTCTTCTATTACAGTGGAAACAAAATTTTGGTTGTAAAAGCACGCTAAAGAGACACCAGATATGATTGGCAACTGTCAAAGCACGCTGGCACAGGTCTGCAGAGCACACGCTGAAGTAGGCCTGAAACACAGACGCTTGCAGACAACTAACTGCTCTTCTATTACAGTGAAAAAAAATTATTTCTTTTAAATCGAAAGCTTAACCAATTGTTAAAACAGATATGAGTGGTGGCACTGGGCAAATAGGCACAGTATCCAATGTGAACCTCACACAGAAGCTGGCAGGCAGGCAACTGCTCTTCTATTACAGTGGAAACAAAATTTTGGTTGTAAAAGCACGCTATAGAGACACCAGATATGATTGGCAACTGTCAAAGCACGCTGGCACAGGTCTGCAGAGCACACGCTGAAGTAGGCCTGAAACACAGACGCTTGCAGACAACTAACTGCTCTTCTATTACAGTGAAAAAAAAAATATTTATTTTAAATGTAAAGCTTAACCTATTGTTAAAACAGATATGAGTGGTGGCACTGGGCAAATAGGCACAGTATCCAATGTGAACCTCACACAGAAGCTGGCAGGCAGGCAACTGCTCTTCTATTACAGTGAAAAAAAAATATTTATTTTAAATGTAAAGCTTAACCTATTGTTAAAACAGATATGAGTGGTGGCACTGGGCAAATAGGCACAGTATCCAATGTGAACCTCACACAGAAGCTGGCAGGCAGGCAACTGCTCTTCTATTACAGTGGAAACAAAATTTTGGTTGTAAAAGCACGCTAAAGAGACACCAGATATGATTGGCAACTGTCAAAGCACGCTGGCACAGGTCTGCAGAGCACACGCTGAAGTAGGCCTGAAACACAGACGCTTGCAGACAACTAACTGCTCTTCCATTACAGTGAAAAAAAAATATGTATTTTAAATGTAAAGCTTAACCTATTGTTAAAACAGATATGAGTGGTGGCACTGGGCAAATAGGCACAGTATCCAATGTGAACCTCACACAGAAGCTGGCAGGCAGGCAACTGCTCTTCAATTACAGTGAAAAAAAAATATTTATTTTAAATGTAAAGCTTAACCTATTGTTAAAACAGATATGAGTGGTGGCACTGGGCAAATAGGCACAGTATCCAATGTGAACCTCACACAGAAGCTGGCAGGCAGGCACCTGCAATTACATTACACAGGAAAAAATAAATAAAAAAAGCAGCCTGATGTTATAGCCCTAAAAAGGGCTTTTTGGGGTGCTGTCCTTACAGCAGAGATCAGATGAGTCCTTCAGGATTGTAATGGACACTGAATACCCTAGCCTAGCTATCAATTTCCCTATGTAATCAGCAGCAGCTAAACTTTCCCTCCTCTCACTAAGCATGCATCTTACGAATGAATCGAAAATGGATGCTGGGAGGGAGGTTGGAGGGTGTGGAAGGGAGGGAGTGCTGCTGATTGGCTGTAATGTGTCTGCTGACCGAGAGGCACAGGGTCAAAGTTTGCCCAATGATGACGAATAGGGGGCGGATCGAACTGCGCATGTGTCCGCCTGCCGCGGCGAACGCGAACACGCTAATTTCGCCAGGAACTGTTCGCCAGCGGACAGTTCGGTACATCACTACTCATGATTGTCAACCAGAACAGGATGTGGACGTGGCACTGAGGTGGTGTAACGATTACATACCAACGGTTTCAACAGGGAAACATGGAATACATTTGAGATGTGCATGTTAGCAGGAAGGTCAAGTGCGTAAGCTACAGGGTTAACCCTTCGAAGTATACGAAATGGCCCAACGTATCGGGGTGCCATTTCTTGTGAGGGAACACGGAGCCGTAGGTTGTGAGAAGACAGCCAGACCCTCTCTCCGACCTGATAGGTAGGTGCAGGAAGGCGTCTGCGGTCGGCCTGGAGTTTGTAGTTCTGCATTGCGCGTTGCAAAGAGTTCTGAACCTGCACCCAAGTGGAACGGAGTTCCCTGAGATGTTCCTCCAATGCTGGTATCCCCTGTAGCAAGAACGTATCAGGCAACATGGACGGTTGAAACCCATAGTTCGCCAGGAACGGGGATAGCCGGGAAGAGGCATTAATCGCACTATTGTGGGCAAACTCCGCCCAGGGTAGCAGATCAGACCAGTTGTTCTGGTGGTCAGAAATGTAGCAACGCAGAAACTGTTCCAGTGTTTGGTTAGCTCATTCCGCTGCACCATTGGATTGCGGGTGGTAAGCCGAGGAGAAGGAAAGCTGAATTCCCATTTGTGTACAAAAGGCTCTCCAAAATCTGGACACGAACTGGCTACCCCTATCTGAGATTATCACTTTGGGTAACCCATGCAAACAAAATATCTCTCGAGCAAAAATTGTTGCAAGTTCCTGGGAAGTTGGTAGTTTTTTCAAGGGAATGCAATGCGACATCTTCGAGAATCGGTCAACAACCATGAGAATGACTGTATTGCCACGGGAGACCGGAAGATCTACGATAAAATCCATGGACAAGTGGGTCCAGGGTCGTTCACCATTAGGTATGGTTTGCAGGAGACCCACTGGAGGGTGTCGTGGGGTTTTATTTTGAGCGCACACAGGACAGGCAGCTACAAAAGCCTAGGGGTGAGGTGAGGTTAGTACGGATGGTGGCCAGTATATCGTCCGGAGGAATCACAGGAGTTATCTCCTCTCTAGATGGAGGGGAGAACTGTCGAGACAAGGCATCAGCCCGAATGTTTTTAGTACCGGGCAAGTAAGAAACCACATCATTGAATCTTGATAGGAAGAGAGCCCATCTAGCTTGCCGGGGGGAAAGCCGCTTAGCTTCGGAAAGATATGTAAGATTCTTGTGGTCTGTGAGGATGAGAATTGGCACTGAAGTACCCTCAAGAAGGTGCCTCCATTCTTTGAGAGCTAAAATTATGGCTAGAAGTTCTCGATCACCAATCTGGTAATTGCATTCCGCCGGGTTCAATTTCTTCTAGAAATACCCGCACGAATGCCTGGAGCTCTCTGGGTTAGGACATTGAGACAGGAGGGCGCCTACTCCTGTCTCAGACGCATCGACTTCAAGAATGAACGGTAAGGCAGGGTTAGGGTGTGCCAGTATAGGAGCAGCAGCAAAGGCGACTTTGAAAGACTCAAAGGCAGTAATGGCTTCCTGTGACCAATGCTGTGGATCAGCATCTCTCCTGGTCATATCCGTTAGAGGTTTAACCAAGGAAGAAAATTTGCGTATGAACTTCCAATAATAATTGGCGAAGCCAAGAAAACGTTGTATAGAGCGAAGACCCGTAGGTCAAGGCCATTTTAGTACAGCCAAAAGTTTCTCTGGATCCATAGAGAATCCAGCATCAGAGATAACATAGCCCAAGAATGTGACCGGTTTGCAGTTAAACTCACATTTCTCCAATTTACAGAACAGATTATTTTCTCTAAGTCTCTGGAGGACACGAGAAACATCTGCGTGATGGCTCTCGAGAGATGTGGAATGGATAAGAATATCGTCAAGATAAACCACCACACATTGCTGCAGCATATCTCGCAGGACGTTATTTATAAATTCCTGGAAAACCGCCGGCGCATTGCAAAGACCAAAGGGCATTACTAGGTATTCGTAATGCCCGCTCCTGGCGTTAAATGCGGTTTTCCATTCGTGGTCCTCTTTTATCCGGACAAGATTATATGCCCCTCTCAGATCAAGTTTAGTGAAGACCGTTGCTCCCCTGAGGCGGTCAAATAACTCTGTGATCAACGGAATGGGGTAGGCATTCTTAATAGTAATGCGATTGAGACCCCTATAGTCGATACAGGGTCTCAACTCGCCACTTTTCTTTTTCACAAAGAAAAAGCCGGCCCCGGCAGGAGAAGATTCCGAATGAATAACTTAGACAACGCATCGGTAACATACTCCTCCTTGGCTCGATTCTCTGCTAAAGACAGGGGGTAAATCCGGCCACGGGGAGAAATGGCACCAGGTTGGAGTTCGATACCACAGTCATACGGACGGTGTGGCGGCAGAACGCTGGCTTGACCTTTGTCAAATACATCTTAGAATTCTTGGTACTCAGCGGGTAAGGAAGAGGCAGGACATGTGCCCAAAACTTTGACCGGTTTCCGGAGACAGGAAAATGTGCATTGCTGGGACCAAGATAATATCTTAGATTTGCGCCAATCAATTGTGGGGTTATGCTTCTGTAGCCAAGGGTATCCCAAAACAACCTGGTAATATGGAGAGGAAATTACCTGGAATTGGATCGTCTCATGACGTAGAGCCCCTACAGCCAGAGATATGGGCACGGTTTCCTGGGTCACGTGGGTTGGCTGTATTGGTCTGCCATCGATGGCTTCGAAAGCTAGTGGAGAATTGCGAGGCTGTAAGGGTATAGAGTGCTTTGATGCAAATGCACAATCTATAAACAAGCCTGCGGCCCCAGAATCAAGCAATGCCCGGGTTTTAATGGATGAATCAGGCCAGGAGAGGATAATAGGCACCAAGGGTTTGTCCTTATATATCTCTGGGTCTGCAGAAAGACCACCCAAGATCTGCCCTTGACAGTATCTTGGGTGCGGGCCCTTTACTGGACGAATCGGGCAAAACTTTAACATGTGACCGTGGTGTCCGCAGTATAAGCACAGGCCCTCCCTCCTCCTAAAGGCTCTCCCCTCGACAGAGAGGCGTGAGAAGCCTAACCGCCGTGGCTCCACACAGACAGAGGGCTCAGGACCAGGAGGCATGGGAGGTGAGGGAGGTTTGGGTGGGCAAGAAAAGCCTCCACAGGCGCTCCCTGGATGAGGATCTCTCTCCGAGTCTGATGTCAATGAGGGTGACAAATGATATCAGTTCCTCAAGATCTTTAGGTAATTCTCTGGCTGCAATCTCATTTTTAATAACATCGGAGAGCCCCTGTGCAAAGGCAGCCACGAGAGTCTCGTTGTTCCAGCCACCCTCTGCTGCCATGGTACGGAATTCACTGGCATACTCAACAATAGTTTTCGTGCCCTGAGCATTCGACATGAGTTGTTTGGCAGTAGGGGTGGAGCGAGCTGGAATATCAAAAACCCTTTTAAAGGACGCAACAAATTCAGAGTAATTGTAAATGATGGGCCTCTCTGCCTCCCAGAGAGGTTTTGCCCATGCTAGGGCTTTTTCAGACAGCAAAGAAATCATGAACTGGACTTTGTCGCTGTCTGTAGGAAATGCCTGGGGCAGCATTTCAAGGTATCCTTTAACCTAATTTATAAATTCTTTGCACTGAGCTGGGTTGCTCCCAAAAAAATACTGAGGGAACGGGACGGACCCAGTCATTCCTCTAGCCGCAACAGGTTTGGAGGCTACAATCGGTGCTAGGACATAGCATTACCGTGGAAAAAATCGTCTATGTTAGTCAGATTGTGAGTCTTTAAAAAATCTGAATTCAAAGAGGGCAAATAGTGTCTCACTAAATCAATCGGCACAGCCCTACACACTTTTGCTGAGTGGCAGTTATTTTTGTGCACTATATCCCAAGCTTTAAGGGTAGTTTTGGTGGTAAGGAATAATTTAGTAACTCCAGGCCTTCTTCCAGGACTTAACCAAGGCAATTCATTGAGTTGGAATGGGAGAATTTTAGATTCTTCTATCTCCATCCATCGAGGTCTATTGGATTGGCTATTAAAGCTTACGACCACTGCAGCATGTCAGGGACCAGGAGCCAGACAGAGACAGAACTAGATGCAAAAACACATTTATTAATAAATAACAAATTATTAACCAAAAGCAAAGTCCAGGAATGAAGCAGGGGTCAGTCATCAGAGCGGGTAGTCAGACAAGCCAGGATCAGGAGCACGGAGAGCAGCGGAGTCAGGAACAAGGCCGGAGTCAGGAACCAGGAACAAACAGGAAACACAGGAACAAGGAGACTTCTGGGGAACAGGAAACCATGCAAGGACAAGGAGGTTCTGGGATTTGCTGCTTAAATAGGCTGAACTGATTAGCAGCAGGTTGATTACTACTCTCAGGTGAGTAACCGTGGCAACATACTGAAGGAGCTGATAGTAATTACAGCTGAAAACTCAGTCACTGAAAAAGGAAGGGTTGCTGTTTAAAACAGCAAAGAAACCCTGACACAGCATTTGTTGCAAAGTAATATTTTCGGAAATTAGGTACTCCTATACCCCCATGTGCTTTATGATGCTGCAGGGAGGAAAGCTTAATTCTACCGGGTTTATCTTTCCAAATGAATTTTAGTATTGTTGAGTGCATTTTATTAAAAAAGGACAGTGGGGGTGGATAAAGGTATGGTCCTAAAATAATACAAAGTTTTTGGAAGGATGGACATTTTGAAAGAAGCAATTCTCCCTAGCCATGAAAGTTCCATCCCGCCCCATCTCTCCATCTCTTTTTGTAGGTCCGGCCATGCTTTTTTTTAAGTTGTGGATATGCATATTGGATAAGTTTTTACATAAATTAATACCCAGATATTCTAAATATTCATCTCTCCAATCAAATGGATGAATTGACCTTAGGGCAAATATTTCCGATTTACTCATATGGAGTGGGAGGGCCTGGGTCTTAGATTCATTCAATCTATAATAAGATACCTCCCCAAACTGTAACAAGATATCTTTAAGACATGACAAGGATTCTTTCGGGTTTTTGAGCGCAAGAATAACATCGTCTGCAAAAATGCCAATTTTGTGGGTAGATCCCTTAATATCAATGCCTTTGATGTCTGGGGTAAGTCTGATTAGTTCGGCCAAGGGTTCCATTGCCAGGACAAAGAGAACCGGGGATAAGGGGCAGCCCTGACGTGTACCATTGGTGAGGGAAAAGGTTCTTGATTGGAAACCCGAGGCCGAAACATGGGCTGTAGGGGCACTATAAAGTGCTTTGATCGCGTCAATAAAGGCCGATGGTATATTTAAACTTCTTTTATTTCTTATGGGATTCATATTCAACTGTAGGTTATAACAGAATTTCACAATCATAAAACAAAACATGGCAACGACAAAAATAATGAAATGACCCCTGTTCAAAGTCTGTATACCCTTAGTTCTTAATACTGTGTATTGCACCATTTAGCATCAATGACAGCATGCAGTCTTTTGTAATAGTTGTCCATGAGGCCCCTAATTCTTGCAGGTGGTATAGCTTCCCATTCGTCTTGGCAAAATGCCTCCAGGTCATGCAACGTCTTTGGTCGTCTTGCATGAATCGCACGTTTGAGATCTCCCAAGAGTGGCTCAATGATATTAAGGTCAGGAGACTAAGATGGCCAGTCCAGAACCTTTATCTTTTTCTGCTGTAACCACTGGAGGGTCACAAGATTCTCCAAGCATTTAGCGTTCACCACCACCCCTCACCCCAAACATCAGTGAGCCTCCACTATGCTTCACAGTGGGGATGGTAATCATTTAATTATAGGCCTTGTTGATCCCTCTCCAAACATAGAGCCTATGGTTATGACTATAAAGCTCTATTTTGGTCTTATCACTCCAAATTACAGTGTGCCAGAAGGCGTGTCATGGTGTTGTTGGACATATTGTAGCAGGGCTATTTTGTGGCATTGGCACAGTAAAGGCTTCTTTTAGGCTACTCGACCATGCAGCTAATTTTTGTTTAAGTATTGTTGTATTGTGCTCCTTGAACCAACCACACCGTCTTTTTCCAGAGCAGCCTGTATTTCTCTTGAGGTTACCTGTGGCTATTTCTTTGTATCCTGAACACTTCTTCTGGCAGTTGTGGCTTAAATATTTCTTGGTCTAACTGACCTTGGCTTGGTATCAAGAGATTCACAAATTTTATCACATGACAGGAGGCTTCCTGTTTGCATTACTTTCTTTACTGTAAAATACCAGCAGCAAAGGTCAATCAAAAGTTAACAAAAGACACATAGCACATATCAGGCAGTGTGAACTTGACTCCTCCTATTTCTTTGCTGCTCCTGCTGCAACAGGTCAATATATGCTTTCTCTAAAAACAATTTCTATTTGTGTTTACTATATATAATTTACTTGTTTATTCTTGCATATATTTATCCTAACATGGCTCTCATGTCCCTTCCTATTAGCCAGGCCTCTGTATACACCTATTTTATATCCCTATTTCATTTTTTATTGTTTTGGGTTTAGTGTTAAACAAGAGAGATAAATCTGCTCTGAAACCCACACAAGTTGTTAAATTTCTGGGATTCAAAATAGACTCAACCTCTTGTGTCCTGCGTCTTCCTCTGTCAAAGATTGCTTCCACTCAAAAGGAAGTTCGGTAGATACTCCGGATGGACCAGGTCCCACTCCAGATTCTCGCCTGAGTAGTGGGCCTCCTATCCGCTTTGATCCAAACAATTTAACCTGGCCCGCTGCACTACAGAGCCATGCAACGGCTCACTTTCTGTGAGCAGGATTCTCATACGACCATCTGATGCCTCTCAACTCCAAGGTGTGCGTGGAACTCCGATGGTGGCTCCTGCACAAGCAGGCCTGGAATGGGAAAGCCATATTTGGTCCCTCACCGGATTTCGTGTCGGAATCGGATACAAGCCTATGGTGGAGGAGTCTGCGGTCCAAGGAGGAAATAGGATTACACATCAATTTCCTGGAATTGATTGCAGGCTCACTTGCTATCCACAGCCTAGAAAAACACAAGTCCGACTGCTGCAACTTGCTCTGCCTGGACAACATTTCAGCCATCCAATACATCAACCAGATGGAGGGAGCATGTTCCCAAATTTTTTAGCACAACTGTAGGTTACATAGTGAAATAGCTGAAAAGAGACTTGCGCCCATCAAGTTCAGCCTTCCTCACAAATGTTTTTGCTGTTGATCCAAAAGAAGGGAAAAAACCCAATATGAAGTGCTTCCAATTTTGCAACAAATTAGGAAAAAAAAAATCCTTCTTGACCTCAAACTGGCAGTCAGATATCTCCTTGGATCAAGCAGCTATTACCCCACTAATTAGAAATTATATCCCTGTATGTTATATTTTTGGAAGTATTTATCCAATTGCAGTTTAAACATCTGTATGGACTCTGATAAAACCACCTCTTCAGGCACAGAAATTCCATGTCCTTATAGTTCTTACTGTAAAAACACATTTTCTTTGCCTTAGATTAAATCTCCTTTATTCCAGCCTAAATGTGTGACCTTGTGTCCTATGTATAGCCCTGTTTATGAATAGATTTCCAGATAATGGTTTGTATTGACCCTGAATATATTTATATAATGTTATCATATCCCCTCTGAGGTGCCGTTTTTCCAAACTAAAGAGATTTACATTTTTTTACCTTTCTTCATAACTAAAATGCTCCATTCCTTTTATCAATTTTGTAGCTCGTCTCTGCACTTTTCCTAGTGCCATTATATCCTTCTTTAGAACAGGTCCCCAAAATTGCACAGCATATTCAAGGTGTGGTCTTACCAGCAATTTATAAAGAGGCAAAATTATATTTTCATCCAGAGAACTTATGCCCCTATTTATACATAACAAAACCTTACTGGCCTTAGCAACTGCAGATTGACATTGCATATTGCTGCCTAATTTGTTGTCTATAACTATTCCCAAATCCTTCTTGTGTGTGGTTATCCCTAAGTCACTACCATTTAGGGCAGTGATGGCGAACCTATGGCACGCGTGCCACAGGTGGCACGCCGGGCCCTTTCTGTGGGCACGCGGCCATAGGTTTGCCATCACTGCAGAGTAGGAACCTGCATGCCCGAAATGGCAGGCGCCTACTCTGCTTCCGGTTCGGGAGGCAGGGGAGGGATCTTTGAAGCAGCTCCCCTGTCCTCCTGTGAGCAAGCTGTGTGGAGCGTTGCCGCACGTTACCATGGCAACGCTCCACACAGCATCGCGCGGGAGGACAGGGGAGCTGCTTCAAAGATCCCTCCCCTGCCTCCCCCTGCCTCCCCCTGCCTCCTGAACCAGAAGCAGTACTTGCCACCACCGGACCACCAGGGATGACTGTGTAAGAAAGGTAAGATGACTGTGTAAGAAAGGTAAGAAAGGGGGGGGGGGGAGAAGATAATAATTTAATGTACTTTTTAAAAAAAAAAAAACGTTTACCCCCCACACCCCATCCCCACACACACAGCACCCCTACCCCCCAGCAGTACCCCTACCTCCCCCCACACAGCACCCCTACCCCCAGCAGTACCCCTACCCCCAGCAGTACCCCTACCCCCCACACACACAGCTCCCCTACCCCCCCAGCAGTACCCCTACCCCCCACACACACAGCACCCCTACCCCCAGCAGTACCCCTACCCCCCACACACACAGTACCCCTACCCCCCACACACACAGCACCCCTACCCCCCACACACACAGCACCCCTACCCCCCAGCAGTACACCTACCCCCACACACACAGTACCCCTACCCCCATACACACACAGCACCCCTACCCCCCAGCAGTATCCCTACCCCCACACAGTACCCCTCCCCCACACACACAGTACCCCTACCCCCCACACACAGCACCCCTCCCCTCCCCACACACAGTACCTCTACTTCCCCACACACAGTACCCCTACCCCCACACAGCACCCCTCCTCTCCCCAGCACCCCTCCCCCACACCCAGCACCCCTCCCCTACACCCAGCATCCCTCCCCTCCCCCCTTATCCCCCACATACAGCACCTCTACCCCCACACAGCACCTCTACCCCCCCCACACAGCACCCCTACCCCCCAACACAGCACCCCTACCTCCCCACACACAGCACCACTACCCCCACACACAGCACCCTTACCACCGCACAGCACCCCTCTCACACACACACAGCACCCCTCATGCACACACACCACCCCTCACACACACACACACACACACAGCACCCCTCATACACACACACACGCAGCACCCCACACACACACACACACACAGCACTCCTCACACACCCCCACACAGCACCCCACACACCCCCACACAGCACCCCCCCACGCACACCACCACTCACACACACCACCCCTCACACACACACCACCCCTCACACACAGCCAGCACCGCTCACACACACACACACAGCACCCCTAACACACACACGCAGCACTCCTCACACACAACACCCCTCACACACACCCCTCACACACACACAGCACCCCTCACACTACACCCCTCACACACAGCAACCCTCACACACAGCAACCCTCACACACACACACACACACAGCGCCCCTCACACAAACACATACACTACACCCCTCAATGCAGTATGTGTGTGTATTCAGCAGTCTGTGTGTGTGCGTGTATTCAACAGTCTGTGTGTGTGCATGTATTCAGCAGTCTGTGTGTGTGCGTGTATTCAGCAGTCTGTGTGTGTGTGTATTCAGCAGTCTGTGTGTGTGTATTCAGCAGTCTGTGTGTGTGTGTATTCAGCAGTCTGTGTGTGTGTGTATTCAGCAGTCTCTGTGTGTGTACTCAGCAGTCTGTCTGTGTGTGTACTCAGCAGACTGTCTGTATGTGTATTCATCAGTCTCTATATTCAGCAGTCTTGTGTGTGTGTGTGTGTGTGTGTGTGTATTCAGCAGACTGTGTGTATGTATTCAGCAGTCTGTGTGTGTATGTATTGCATTTGTTGGAGATACTAATAAATATAAGCTTAATTTTATCTATTTATATCATTATTTAAAATTTGTATAATTGAACTCTCTGTTGTGTTCTTTTAAAACAAAAGTTTTTAATTAGTTCGGACAACAGTACGAGTTTTTTTTTCTAAACTTAAACCTCAATATTCAGGTTTAATTGCCGTGTTGGCACTTTAAGGAAAATAATTTGGCATGTATTGCTCAAAAAGGTTCGCCATCACTGATTTAGGGTGTAAGTTGCTTGTGCATTCTTGACTCCGAAGTGCATAACTTTGCATTTCTCTACAATAAATTTAATCTGCCATTTTAGTGCCTAGTCCCCCAATCTATCTACATCCCTCTGCAGCAAAGCAATATCCTGCTAACATTTTATTACTTTACAAAGTTTTGTGCCTTCTGCAAACACTAAAACATGGCTTTCAATGCCTATTGCAAGATCATTTATAAATATGTTAAATAGAAGCGGTTCAAAAACAGAACCCTGAGGGACACCAGTTACCACTTTTGTCCAGCTTGAAAATGTACCATTAATGACAACTCGTTGTACTCTATCCTTAAGCCAATGTTCTACCTAAGAACAAGAATATTCTTCTAGACCAATTTCTTTTAGTTTGAACACTAACTTATTGTGAGAAACCGTATCAAATGCCTTCGCAAAATCCAAGTAGATCACATCCCATGCAACACCCTGATCTATACTTCTTACTTTGTAAAATGCAATTAGGTTAGTCTGACATGACCTATGTTTCATAAAACCATGCTGATTATTGCTAATAACAAAGTTCTTCCCAATGAATTCCTGAATTTTAACCCTTAAAAGCCCTTCAAATATTTTCCCAGTCGCAGAGGTTAAGCTCACAGGTCTATAATTTCTAGGCAAGGTTACTTTTGAAGATAAGTCTATATGTTTCTTAAAGGAAGTGCTCTGTAGTAGTTATGATGCCAAGAGTGTTCTGGTGCCTCAAACCAATTGCTAATGGTTTGAAGACTTACCAGGCACCATTTATCTGCTCCATTGGACCTGAAAGTTCATATGTGGAAATTCTGTTATATTTCCTGAGCTAAGTCCTGCCTTACTCTCAGTGGAGGATGTTAACTGTTTGACAACTTACAAGGGGGGCACCAGGACACTCCTTGCACCATAGTAACTACACCACGCTGAAATGGTTATGGCGATTGGAGTTTATGTTTAAGCAGATATGCAAATGCACTGACAAAATATACACATACTGATTTAATAAATATTGGCCTAATGTGTAGAACCAGTGACCAAGTGACTGCCCGACTTTTTGTCACTAACAAAATAAATCTGTTTCTATATAACACAATTTGCACTGAAGATTAAAAAGAATGGAAATCTATATTAATTCTTCATCCAGTTGCATCTAATCTAAATCTGTACATGAACTCAGTAGGAACTCCTTACACACACACGCTGTGTTTTATTGGTATCCAAATTGGAAATAAACCCATCAAATTCACATGACAAACTCAGTCAACTTTATACTAGGATTCAACCAGTGTTAATTTTGTCACTTAACAATTTTAGTGAAATTTTAGTTGACTAAAATTTACAAGACTTAGTCGACTAAAACTAGACTAAAAACCCAACAATTCAGATGACTAAAATACGACTAAAACTAAAATGGCATTTTAGTCAAATGACTATGACTAAAACTAAATTAAAATTTGTTGCCAAAATTAACACTGCAAAGAGGGGCTGTGGAAGGGGCAAAAAAAACCCTACCAGGGCTTGGGAGACAGACACCTGGAAGGGCTGGAAGGACAAAAAGAGATATAGAGGGCCTGTGGAAGGGGCAAAAGAGACAGAGGCTTTAACTAAGCCTATTAGATTTAAGTCGTGTTGACTAAAGTCTACTGGAGATTTTGTCAACTAAAATGTTCTAGAGATTTAGTCGACTAATATGTACTGGAGATTTAGTCGACTAAAACTAGACTGAAACAATTCAGATGACTAAAGTACAACTAAAACTACATTTTTTAGTCAAAAGACTATGACTATAACTAAATAGAAATTTGCTAACTACTCCAATGTTGTCTTTGGGTATAACATGTATGATGACTACCAGTCCAAGTACTTTATGTAAAGAATAGTTTTAATTTATGTATGCTTTATCACTTTATCAAAAACCTTCCATATAGGCGGAGCCTGACAGCGAGCCAAAGCGGAAGCAACCCTGCATCGCTCTTAAATAAAACCTGCTTAAAAGCTTAATATTTTGAGGCTTCAAACTCTCAAATAACCCACTTCTGAGCGAGGGGACTAGCTGAGCACAACCAAGCTGCCCTCCATGTCGTTTGTATACCTGGTGCGGGTGAGTCGGCGGAAATACAGACCTGAGGCCTACAGACCCACAGCGGCCCTCAATTGGTCATCATTACTGAGCGGACCCGAACCACCAGAGGATCCGGAGGTGGAAGACTTCCCCACAGCTCACATACCTGCCCTGGCGTCGATGGGTGCCGGTCCCAAAAACCACCACCGGAGTTGCCTTCAGGGTCCAGGTACATAGGTTCCATGCTGCAACGACAACTGCCTCCCAAAATGGTCAGAGCGGTGGACCACAAAGCCACCCAAGTACCAGCAGACCCCAAACCACATGATTTACCTCCAGAGCATACGCAAATAACCACAGGGACCCCCGATGGGTCTGCCCCAGTTACTCAACAGTACTTTCACAATCTAATAATGGAAATCAAGAACCTCCTGGCAACCAGCATGGCGGCCATTAAAGCAGATGTGCAAGCCGTCACTGACAGGGTGCAGGCCACGGAAGACGGCATCTCAGGCATTAAACAGGGATTGACATCCCTACAGGACTCTGAATTGGCCTTACAAGCCCAGCAACAAGCACTCTCTCTCCACTACATGGCCCTAGATGATAGGACAAGATGTAACCACCTTAAGCTCAGGGGGATCCCTGACACCATCACACCGACAAACTACCTTACTATATGAGGCGACTCGTGGCCTCTGTACTGCCACCGATGCATGCCAAAAGATTTAACACAGACGGGATTTACCACCTGCCATTATTTGGGCAGAGCAGCCCCAAACATGGTCGGGGATGTGATTGTTTGCTGCGCCACGTCCCAGGACAAAAGAATCCTGATGACGGTACTCGGGGGCAAGACGCCACTAACATTCAAAGGAGCAAGCCTCTCCATCTATTAAGACCTAACCAGATCCACGCTAAAATGGCACAGATTAAACCCAGTCACCAGCATCCTAAGAGATCCCCCGGATTCCTGGTGGTCACACATAAGGGGACTGTACATAAAATCTCCACACTGGCTGAGTCACCAACATTCTGTAAGGCCCTGGGCCTCCCCATTCCGAAGCAGGGTACTAACTAACGTCCCGCACCAGATACCTGACTTCACCGAGAGCCGATTTACGCAGCAGCAACCAGAACACAAACTGTTTAGCTAATGATGTGATTTACTTTATGTGTTTGCATTGAGCCATACCCAGTTTTCTTGTTCCATAACTTTAGAGAGCCTCCTGGCCAGCAAATGTATGCTCTGGCAACTAGAATTTTCGGGCCTTGCCCATCTGAGAAGGAGTGTACTGCCACTCCATTGCCAGCCTATACTCCCCCCAAAGTCCCCTGGGTTAAGAGCACATTTGGAAGAAGGCCATATCTTCACAACCCGTCCGGGTTGCAATTAAGCTTTCCTATACCACATAGCCATTCTCCCTAAGCAATTCACACACTCCTGATAACGTACCAATGTTGGTTCGCAATTCCTGGGATACATACCTGTTACTGACTAATGTACAACCTGTTTTTGCGTGCATATGTTTTCTTTTATCTTAATTTGTTTGTGTAACACGGCCTACATTGCTGCGATAAAAATGAAAATTTCAAAAAAAGAGATTGTCAGAAAAATAAAAAAATAAAAACCTTTAATATACAAAGTCGTCTTTTCATAATGGATGCCGTTTGTTAATTCGTTTGCAATTTTCATTATACAAAAGTTTATTTCATAAAGATAATTAGCCCACTTACAAATCAGAATTTAGTAAAACTGCATTTAGATTCACAGTGACCTTTGCAATTAAGTGGAACGTGAAAGAGTCAGCAAAGACAAAGAATAAACTGTAACATGATTACACTAATACAGAATTCTAAATTCAAAGTTAATCCTATTGTATCCACATTTTAACATGACTGGTAAACACAGCTGCCTATACTGCAGCTAATGCATTTCTTACGTTGTGTACTGTTAGAAAAAATTATGTGGCTATCAATTTAAAGAGGCACTCTAGGCACCCAGACCACTTCTACCCATTGGAGTGGTCTGGGTGCCAACTCACATCACCCTTTTTTATAAACTGCAATAATTACCTTGCAGGGTTAAGTCCTCCTGACAGCCACTAGAGGGACTTCTGGCTTCTTAAAACAGGAAAAGTGTTTTAACCCCTTAGGGCCGTTACGGCGTTCTATGCCGTCCCGCATTTAAAGGGCTTTAAAGCCGTTGCGGCGGCATAGAACGCCATAACGGCTTTGAGCCCCTGGAGGTCCTGTGTACTTACCTCCGCCGCGATCCTCTTCCGGCAAATGAGGCCCCCGGGGGCCATGTGATCGCTATCAAAGAGCGATCACATGGCCCCCTATAGCTGGCTGTGGATCTGCCAGCAGGGGGACTGTCTGAAATGTCAGACAGTCCCCTTGCTGGTGGGTAGTGTAAAAAAATAAAAAATTAAACATGTTTAAAATTAATTAAAAGTATTTTTATATATATAATATATGTATATCTATTATATATATAATAGATATACATATTATATATATGTAACGTCATACAAAGTGTATTTTAATATTAATATTAGTATATATATTAATGTTAAAATACACTTAGAATGACGTTACATATATATAATATGTATATATATTATATATATAATAGATATATACACATATTATATATATATATATACGTATAATTACAATAATAAATAAATAAAATAATAAAATGAATAAAATATTGAAACAAAATTTAATATAAATTATATATTCATATATATATATATATTGGTAACAAAATACACTTAGAATGACATTCTATTTATATCTATCTATATATAAAATACAAATAACCGCAAATATATATATATATATAGATAAATACATAGAATTACATAAAATATTACATTAGTATACACGTAGAATTTAAATACCTATAAATGCGTATATATTAAAATTCTACGTGCATATTTAAATAATCTTTAAACATAATTATGTGATTTGATTTTTTTTTTTTTTTAAAGATTCTTTATTTTTCATTTTTCAGTTTTCATGAACAAAAGTTAATGTACGTTTTTACAGAAAAAAGAGGTTGGTTAGTTAGGGGGTTACAATAGGGTACAAAATAGGATACAAAAGGATACAAAATACAAAATATTTCAGTAGGACATATTTCTGGCATTGTGGTTTGGTATCTCTCATAACCTTTTCTTTTGAGGACCTTGAGTTAGGAAGGCTACGTGTGCGACCGTTCGGGTCGTGCTACCCGTGGTCAGGTGGAGTTACAGGGTTCTAGGGGTGGTTATGAGGCGTCCTTCGAGGTGCCTGTTCCGGGATGTTCCGGTTATTAGAGATAGTTGAGGTCGTAGTGTCATTAGCCAGAAGCTTTCAGTGGTGGTCCTCCCATTGTTGGGGGGATGGGGATAACTGTCTGGGGGAGTGTGGCCTTCGAGTCGGTCAGAGGTTGTGGTTGTGTCAGTGGGGCCAGGAGGTTAGGGTGGGTGGTACAGGGAGGGTAGTGTTAAGTAGGGGGGTAGTTAAGGGGAGGGAGAGGAACTGTGGAGGAGTGAATAAAGTGCTGCTGCCCTTCTGGGTATTCCCTCCGAGCCCAGGGAAGCGGGGTTGGGTTAGGGGTGGGTTTAAGCTGTGCGCTTCACCCTAGTCGTGGTTAGCGTCGGTGGTGTAGGTCGTCAGGTCTGGTATGTCACCATGGGAGGGCATTGTTTCCGTCGAGCCATGGGTCCCAGACTCTATGGAATGATTTAGGGGTGTCATGTATCTGTGCTGTTAGTCTGTCCATGTCTATGCTGTCTGTGATTTTTGTATGTATTTGAGAGTGAGTGGGTATACGTGTTGTGGACCAGGTTTCGGCGATTGCTCGGCGTGTGGCTAGGGCTACTCTTGCTATGAGCTTGTTTTCGCTACGGGTGAAGTTGTCCAGGGGCTTAGATAGCAAAAGGGCCCACGGGTCAAGGGGTACTGGTTTGTTGAGTAGTCCAGATAGGAGGGTCGTCATAGTTTTCCATAGGGGTGTAAGTTTAGGGCATGTCCACCAGCAGTGGAGGAATGTGCCTGTTTCTCCGCACATTTTCCAGCAGAGGTTGGTGGGGTTTTGTTTCATGGCCTTCAGGCGGCAGG
Source organism: Pelobates fuscus (assembly GCF_036172605.1). NCBI lineage: Eukaryota > Metazoa > Chordata > Amphibia > Anura > Pelobatidae > Pelobates > Pelobates fuscus. The sequence goes on from NC_086322.1 coordinate 228,217,983, forward strand.
GGGTGAGGTACCATCTGAAGAGCATTTTGTATGCCTGCTCTTGATGGGTGACGCAGATTGAGATAGATTTAATGGATGCCCAGATGTCAGCCCAGTCCGTGGAGTCCTCGGGGGGTCCGAGATCTTTTTCCCACGCCGTGATATATGGGAGGGCTATCTGCGTGTGGTGTGTGGTTAGGTTTATGTAGATAGATGAGATTTGGCTCTTCCTGGATGGTGACTGTAGGGTGTCTCTTTCAAACCTGGTCAGGGACGAGGTGGCTGCTATGCGAACCGTGTCGGTCGCTGCGAAGCTTCGGAGTTGGAGGTAGCGGAAGTGATCAAATGTGGTTAGGGTTTCGGGGTTGGGGAGTTCTGTGTAATGCAGGAGCTTGCCATTGGGATAGAGGTGTCCCAACCTAACTATGTCTCGGTCTTCAAAATGGGCGTAGTGTTGAGGTGTGAGGCCAGGTTGGAACATTTTGTTGCGGAGGATTGGGGTGAGGGGTGAGAGGCCCGTGGACAGGTCAAATTTGTCGCTGAGTCGGTCCCAGAGGTCTAGGGAGTGGGTGATTGCTGGGGAAGTGGGGGGTGGCAGTGGCCTGTATTGCCTTTGGAGCCACATGTATTGGGAGGGGTGGTCTCGGCCAAAGATGAGGTGTTCCAGGTCTACCCATCGTTTGTGTGTGGGGGGGAGATGCCAGTGTTGGATTTGTGTCAGGTGGGCTGCATGTAGATAGTGGGTAAGGTTGGGGAGGCCTAGACCTCCGGAGAGTTTGGGAACATATAATGTGGCTCTGCGGATGCGGGGTTTTTTCCCGTTCCAAATGAATCGGTCTATGGCAGTTTGTAGTCTTTTGAGGTCCGTTTTATTGCAGGGGATGGGTAGTGCTTGGAAGGCGTAGAGGAATTTGGGTAGGAGGTTCATTTTAACGGAAGCTATCCTTCCTAGCCAAGATATGTTCATCTGTTTCCAGCGCTCCAGGTTTTGAGTTGCTTTCTGGAAGAGTGGGGGATAGTTGGTTTTGTATAAGGCAGTGGTGTCACTAGTGATTTGGACTCCCAGGTAAGTGATTGCCGTTGGGCAAATCCGAAAGGGGAAGTCTTGTTTTAGGGAGTGGATAGTGGGTTCAGTCAGGTTGAGCGGCATGAGGTCTGATTTGGTGGCATTGAGTTGGTATCCCGATATCTTTGAGTAGTCTTGTAGGGTTGTTATGAGGGTGGTCAGGGTTGGGATGGGGTCAGTCAGGGTGAGGAGGATGTCGTCTGCGTATGCTGCGATGGTGAATGTGTCGTCCCTAATTTTGAGTCCTTTGATGTGTGGGTTGTTACGTATGGTCTCCAGCAGTGGTTCGAGGGATATAGCGAATAGTAGGGGGGACAAGGGGCAGCCTTGTCGGGTACCGTTCAGTATAGGGAAAGAGGGGGGGGTGATATTGGGGATTAGTAGCTGCGCAGTCGGGGTGTGGTACATGGCTTGGAGAAAGTGGGTGAGTTCTTGTGGGAATTTGAATTTGCGAAGGACTTCGAATAGATAGGGCCATAGAAGGCGGTCAAAGGCCTTCTCGGCATCTAGGGAAAGTATGGCGGTCGGGAGGCGTTTATGGTTGGCGTACCAGATTAGGTCTATGACCCTTCTGGTGTTGTCTTGTGCCTGTCTGTGGGGGATGAAGCCTACTTGGTCTGGGTTGATGAGTTTGGGCAGGAGGGGATTAATTCTCGTTGTCATGACTTTAGTCAGGAGTTTTAGGTCTATGTTTAAGAGTGAAATGGGGCGGAAGTGGCCTGGTTCTTCGTGGGATTTCCCGGGTTTAGGTAGGAGGGTAATGTTGGCTTGCGTCATGTCGGGGGGTAGAGGGTTGCCTTTGAGCATTGCATTGAAGACTTTGCATAGTCGTGGGGTGAGTATGTCTCCGAATGTTTTATAATAGATAGCTGTGAAGCCGTCAGGTCCGGGGCTTTTATTAGGTTTCAGGGATTTTATAGCTGCTTGTAGTTCTTCTGGGGATATGTCTGCTGAGATAAGTGTCCTGGCTGCGTCAGTGAGGGAGGGGAGGGAGAGTTTCTTAAGGAAGTCGTCCGTTAAGGATCTAGCGAGGTCAGTTTGGGGGTCCGGGGTGTGGTTGTAGAGGGACGTGAAGTATTGCTGGAAGGTTTTTCCGATTGTGTGTGGGTCAGTGCTCATTGTACCTTCTGATGTGCGGATCTTAGAGATTCGTTTTGTGTCTGTTAAGTTTTTGAGGCGTTTAGCTAACATCGAGTCTGCCTTGTTGCCCTTTTCATAATACCTTTGTTTGGTCCACGTGAGTGCTTTGGCCGTGGTTGAGAGGGAGAGGCGTTTGAGTAGGGCTCTCGCTGTCGTGAGTTGGTCAAGGTGTGAAGGGGTCGGGTGGCGTTTGTGGAGAGTTTCTAGGTGGCCTATTTCTGAGATGGTATCCATTAGTTGTCTGTTTTGCTGCTTTTTACGCGCTGTGGCTATTGCTATGAGTTTGCCTCTGATTACTGGCTTGTGGGCCGCCCATAGGGTGATTGGGGAGGACACGGAGGGGTCATTTAGGGTAAAATATTCCTTAATGTCATCTGCTAGGGACGAGGTAATGAGCTTGTCTTGTAGGAGTTGTGAGTTAAGTTTCCAAGTCCAGGGGCGTGTCATGTTGGGGATTGAGAGGGTAAGGGAGATGTCGGCATGGTCCGACCAGGTTATGTGACCAATAGAAGTGTGTGTGATTCTCGATGTTATGTTTGGGGAGATGAGGAAGTAATCGATGCGGGAGTAAGTGTTGTGAGGGTGGGAGTAGAATGTATAGTCCAAAGTTGAGGGGTGTTGGGCTCTCCAGATGTCCAGGAGGTTGTGTGTGTGTAGGAAGTGGGAGAAGGGAGCGTCGTTGTGTGACGGTCTTGGGTCGTTCTGAGTTTTGGTGGTGCGGTCAATGGACGGGTGGTGTGTGGCGTTGCAGTCGCCACCTACAATGGTGAATGTGGCTTTGATCGTAGTGAGATGTGCTGAGAATGTTTGCCAGAAGGTTGCGTCTGGGGTTGTAGGGGCGTAAAGAGAGGTGATGGAGTAGGTTGAGGAGCCTATTTTGCCTGTGAGCGTGAGGTATCTACCTTGTTTATCTGGGAAGGTTTGGATGTCGTTCAGGGGGCAGGATGCTTTAAGTATGATGGCCACCCCTTTGGTTTTAGCTTCTGGGGAGTTGGCGAGAAAGCTGCGGTTGTAGTGTTTGTTCCTGAGTGGGAAGTGTTTGTGGGGGGTGAAGTGTGTCTCTTGGAGTAGGAGGATGTCTGCTTTTTGGTTGTGCGCCCATCGTAGTAGGGCATGGCGTTTTTTGGGGTTGTTAAGGCCCTTAGTGTTAATGGAGAGACAATGTAAGTTGAGTGGCATGGTCAGGAATGGTCTGGTCAGGTGTCGTAGCGTATGAGGGGGGTGTTGGACTGGTCAATGGGGAGGAAGGGAGGAGGTCTGGGCCCGGGTGGTCCCAGAAGGGCAGCAGGAGGATTCAGAAGACGGGTAAGGTGTGTGGAGAGGGGGTAAACGTGCTGGTCTTACGTCAATTGCCAGCAAAGGTGAACTGTGGTACCGGGGGTCTCACTGGTCAGTGTATTCGGAGACCGGCGGTACGGAACAGGTTATGTGGGGGGAGTAATGGTCGTTCGTCTGAGAGTGGGCGGCAAACGGCTAATAGGTTCGTATGGGCAGTCTTGTCTTGGTAAGGAACCGGGGAGAATGAGACCTGGAAGGTAGATGTCTTAACTATATACAATGGAGTTTAGAGGTTGTCGCGTCTTTTGTGTTTGGCTTTACCCTTCTGTTACTTTTCTGTTTTGTCCGGGGGGGGGGGGGGGAGGGGGACACACATGAACAAGTTGTGGGAACAAGTTGTGGGATACAGTAAGTGCCCTGCGAAATAAGCATTTTCAACGGTTATCACAAGTTATTACATATATCATAAGGAGCTGTATGGCATGCGTGTAAGTTATGAACAGTTTGGGTTGTCATCATGTATCTTTACTTGATCAGCCAAAGTTGAAACTGCTTTCATTCCTTAAGTGGGTGGAATGTCAAAGTATCAAACCACCGTAGTTGTGAGTGGCTGGGAAATACCTCCCTGCAGGGATCCCTGTCTTTGACCTCCCTATGGTTTGTCAGGCTTTTCCATCCTGTCTTAAGCTACTGAGCAATCAGTAGTCAGTATTTTTGTCTGAGATTGTCTGGGGCAGGGTGGCACTGATCTGGCTGATCATTCTTTGGGTGTGGGTGGTCCGGCCAGGCTGGGGGGTCGTGTTGCCCCGGTCCTAGTCTTTCTGGGGATGTGAGGGGCTATAGTGCCTCCCGCGAATGTCTGGGGTCATTGTAGTTGTCGGGGAATGCCTTTTCTGAGTGGCTCTAGGCCGTCGCGGCCCTCCGCCCCCCCCGTCCTGTGGGAGGGGGGGGGGGGGACGGCCGCCAGGGCCCAGACCATCTGTAATTTACTGTCTACGCACTCCTGTCCTTCAGCTAGGTCGCGTGCTCTGTGACTCAGGGGAGCCATTACCTTGTCTGTTACTGGGCCTCCGCAGCCCGCCCCCCCCCACCCCCGTTGGGAGGAGGGGGGGGGAAGGCCGCCAGAGTCCCACTGTGTGTTATCGATCCCGCCTCCCCCAGCCCCCCCAGTGCCTCAAGTAAGGTTGTGTGTGAGCCACAAGGTGTATATATCATATCCCGTCATCCCTGCCCGAGGCCGTCGCGGCCCGCCGTCCCCCCACCTCAGAAGAGGGGGGGGGAGGGGGGACCACCAGGGCCCCGGGTCCTTCCACCCTGTCCATTTCCCCCCACCCCAAACAGTAGGAATAAGGCATAAAAGTTGTCCCCACTGTGATCTTACTGTAGTCCCAATGTACTTAGAGTTTTCACAGTTCGATCTCTATCAGCCGGGTCTTGGGGTGTGAGTTGGAGTGCTTCTTCGCTGGGTGAGGTCGCCTTCATCTGCGGTTGTGGGTGAGGGACGGCATCTTGTGGATCTTGGGGTGGGTCGTTGGAGCCTGTTGTGGCCGCAGGTTGAGGTCGGCAGGCCAGTATGCCTCAAGGCCGGCAGCAAGGGTAGCTGTGGTGGGTGGTCGCGTCCGCCGGGATAAGGTCCTGGTAATGCTGAGTGAGTGAGTCCCGAGGGCCAGAGGGCAGGTATAGGTGTTGAGTGCATTTTGGCAGGTTCTGGGGTTTGCAGTTAGGTCGTTAGTTTCGGCTTGGCGATGCTGATGGTATTAGTTCTGTGTGTCCGGGGTCGGGTAGTAGGGTAGGCTTGAAGTGAGGGTGCCGTGAGTGGAGCCAAGACGCGGCTGTGACAGTGGGCTTCGGTTTAGGCTGGAGGCTGTCTAGGGCGTTGTCTTCTGTCGCGATCCCTTTGTGGCTGTTGGTCCCATGGTCCGTGTGGGGCCGCTGGTTGTCGTTGCGGGGCAGCGTTTGAGTCTAGGATTAGGTCTTGGAGGCCTAGTTGCGTAGCGAATTCTTGGGCTTCCGATGGTCTGTATAGCGTGTATGTGTGGTTGTCTCGCCGCACCATAAGTTTGAAGGGATGGCCCCATGAGTAGCGAATTCTCCGTGCCTGGAGGGCTTGGGTCAGCGGTTTAAGTTCTCTGCGTTTGCGGAGGGTCGTGGGTGCTAGGTCTTGGTATAGTTGCACCGTGTGGCCTTCAATCTGCAGTGGGGTCTCTCTGGTGGCCCGCATGATCGCCTCCTTAATGTGGAAGTAGTGGCAGCGAACTATAATATCTCGGGGTTGCGATGAGCCTGCTGTGGGTGGGCGAAGGGCTCTGTGTGCCCTGTCTAGGAGGAGGTCGGATGGCGAGGCGTCTGGCAGCAGGCTGCTGAAGGCCTCAAGGAGCATGGCGTTAAGGGTTTCTGGTGCTGCGGATTCAGGCAGGCCCCTTATGCGAATGTTGTTTCGCCTTGACCGGTTATTAAGGTCTTCTTGCAAGTCTTCCAGGTAGGCTATTTGCTCTTGCATGTCTTTAAATTTGTCTTCATGGTTGGAGGTTATGGCGGTAACGTCGGCCATTTTGGATTCTAGCGTGTGTGTGCGCTTAGTTAGGGCGGTCAGGCCTTCATTGATTGGGGCCAGATGCTTAGTGAGTTCATCTGCCACTAGGGATTTCATGTCTGTGAGTAGTTCTTTGAGGTCTTGCCTGGTAAGGGGTGATGTCTCCTTCCTATGGCTATTTATGCTGGTGTCAGAGTCTGAGTCCGAGGCCTGCATGCTGTGTGCGCATGGCGCCTCTCTGTCTGACCTTGTTCTGAAGATTGGTGCCACGGCCGTTCCGGACTTGGATTTTCGTCCGCCTCCCATTTCAGCTTACTCCGGTGTGGGTCGGGTATGCAGTGCTCGGTTCACGGGCGGATTGCCTGTGTTAATGCCCGTTTTTTGTGCTTAAGTTGCGTTTGCCGCCACGGAGCTCTCTCAGACCGCGGCCATCTTCATCGGCAGTCAGGCTCCGCCCCCGTGATTTGATTAATTAAAATTTGATTAACATGCCTGACAACACAGGGAGAAAGTGCAGAGAATTTAAGTCTCAAGCACTATATTTGACCCTGTAACTCTCCAAGACACTATAAAACCTGTACATAGGGGGTACTGTTTTACGTGGGAGACTTCGCTGAACTCAAATATTAGTGTTTCAAACTGGTAAAATGTATTACAACGATGATATTTTAAGTAAAAGTGACGTTTTTTGCATTTTTTACAAACGAACGCCACTTTTATCAACTATATTATTGTTGTAATATGTTTTACTGTTTTAAAACACTAATATTTGTGTTTAGTGAAGTCTCCCGAGAATAACAGTACCCCCCATGTACACGTTTTATGTTTTTTTGGAAAGTTAGAGAGTCACATATAAGGCTTGCATTTCATTTTTTTGACATTTAAATTTGCCAGATTGGTTATGTTGCCTTTGAGAGCATATGGTATCCCAGGAATGAGAATTACCCCCATGATGGCATACCATTTGCAAAAGTAGACAACCCGAGGTATTGCAAGTGGGGTATGTCCAGTCTTTCTTAGTAGCCACTTTGTCACAAACACTGGCCAAATATTAGTTTTTTTGCTTTTTTCACACAAAAACAAATATGAACGCTAACTTTGGTCAGTGTTTGTGACTATGTGGCTACTAGAAAAGACTAAACATACCCCACTTTCAATACATTGGCTTGTCTACTTTTTCAAATGGTATGCCATTATTGGGGTAATTCTCATTCCTGGGCTACCACACCGTCTCAAAGGTAACATTACTAATCTGGCAAATTTCAGTTTGAAAATGGAACGTTCTATATTTGACCCTGTAACTTTCCAAAACACCATAAAACCTGTTAATGGGGGGTACTGTTGTACTTGTGCAACATCGCTGATTACAAATATGTGCATTTTTTGCAGTAAAACCTAACAGTATTATGACATTCACAGCTAAAATGTCAGACAGAAATACAAATTTTTAAAAAAATCTTATTTTCTCACATTGTTTTAAATTTTATTCATAATAAATTATGTTCCATATATGAATAGTTAATGTTATATTAAAGCCCTGTTTCTCATGAACAAAATGATATATAATAAGTGTGGGTGCACTTAATGTGACAGCGGTGAATTACGGTTGAACAGTCATATTGCGCAAATTCCAGTTTTTGTTTACGTTTTGTTTTGATCAGAACGTGCACTATTGACACCGCCCTGAAGGGGTTAAACTACACTGTCTCCGGAATCCCCATAGGAAAGCTTTGAATAATGCTTTCCTATGGGGAGCCAACAGGAAGGGAAAGTCAGCGCTAAATAACAAGAAAGGGGAACATTTCTCAGTTAAATAACTATCTACTAATACACACCTTTAAATGATATGTCTCTCCTTTGTGATCGACCACCAACTACTGTGACATACTTGCAATTTGTATTATTCATAATTACACACACCACTCATTCTTTACTATTGATCTATCATGCCATCAATTTAAAAATTGGCAATAATTATGTAGAATCTTCCTTATGTGGGTATTTGCGATTCATCCTGGGGGAATTACCATATTCATCACCATCTATTATCATTATGTGTTATTCTTTATTGTGCATCACCCCTACACTATCAGGATGGACGATTTCCCTAATTTAATCAGTATATTCTTGGGTGTTACTGTGTGTATACAAGAGTTGAACATCACGGGGTATCTTATGGTTAGCACTGTCTGACTTGCATTGATCGTGCTCAGCCACCGTACGTTCAACAACCATAAATGACATCATGCATTTGGTTGGTCCAATAAGGACTCTAGGCGGGCTATTTAAACTCACCTTGTTCGGGGAGCCGGTTCCCCCTGATGAGCCTGTGTTTGGTGAAACGAGCGTCGGGGCTCGACATCTGGTCCGGTGTTACATACCTCATATGAATTTTCGTGCTACCTTACACGTTAACTCTGCAGCCATCTCTGCTACACCGAGGACTGCTGGACTTAGACTATTAGATTCTATTCAGCATCCTAGTTTGCTAACCACTATTTGCACAGCTAGGTGCCCACGAAGGCACAGATTAGAACAGTCGTTAGCAACAGCATAGCTTTGTTAACAGCCTAGGTGCCCATGAAGGCACAGTTTATCAAGTACTATTATAGCTCTATTACAAGCTAGGTGCCCTTGAAGGCACAGATCAGGATATTAGTACAGACTAGATTGTGGTTTTTAGTACCTCAGCTGGATGTTATTTAAACCGTAATAATTTTCAACACGTTACTAGTAGGGTGCTGACCTACGGCTATATCCTCCACTAATATAATTGGGACCCCAGTGTACTTTATATTTCAAAGCGGGGCTTTCCCTAGAGGATAGTAGCTACGATTTTTATGTCTCTCAGGGCACTTACTCACATCACAGCTCCCACCTCCCACCTCCCAATTATCCTCTAGTTGATTACACGGACCCCTCATTCAGTAGGGGCACTCTTGGCACATTGCAGCCAATTCTGTGTACTTTTTTGATACTTTTGTTACACTGCACTTATACCTTACGATCTTGCCAGTCAGTTAATCCGGGGCAATAGTATCGTGTGCACTGTACTACTCTTGGGGTGGGGACTTATCTACTAAACCTCTTTGTGGTTTTTGCCCTGTCATTGTCTATCTATGTTCTGTTCACTGTCTTCCCGTTTGTATATATTTCTCACGTAGTTTGTCTAGTTGCAGCCACCGTGTCTGCCCCAGGTATACATTATTGGGGCAGTAGTGACTAGCAACTTCGTTAGTAATTGTGTGTGTTCTTAGTCTTACCTAATAAAATATTTACTATTTATTTATTTATTATTTTCTAAATTTTCTTACTTACTATTTAGGGACAGTCTCCTCTTCTCTCCTTTCATAATAAATTATGTTCCATATATGAATAGTTAATGATATATTAAAGCCCTGTTTCTCATGAACAAAATGATATATAATAAGTGTGGGTGCACTTAATGTGACAGCGGTGAATTACGGTTGAACAGACATATTGCGCAAATTCCAGTTTTTGTTTATGTTTTGTTTTGATCAGAACGTGCACTATTGACACCGCCCTGAAGGGGTTAAACTACACTGGATGTCCTCATGCTATACATGAGGACCTCCAGTGTCACCAGAATCCCCATAGGAAAGCTTTGAATAATGCTTTCCTATGGGGAGCACAACAGGAAGGGAAAGTCAGCGCTAAATAACAAGATAGGGAAGCAGCAACCCAAAAAGGGAATTCCTCTTAGACCCTTAAAAAACAAGATGTAAGAACAGAAAAAAAGGTGAGGGTTGCGCTGAATGTCTTGTAGCAATAAATATACACTGCATGATTCCAATTTAAGGTACTAACCCTATCCCCTACTACTACTCCTAACCAACTCACAATACTGGTCCTATCCCCACCATACTTCAGGTCCTAACCCCCTCCACACTACAACATCTAACCTTCTCATTGCAGGTCCTAACCCCACTACAGCTTTTATACCCCAATACTGCCTCTATCCACTACTGCTGTTCCTCTACAGGCTCTAACCCCCACTTCAGCCTATAACCCCTGCTATTGCCCCTATCCCTCACTTCAGCCCCTAACCCTCCATTACTGCCTTTAAACCACACCACTGCCACTAATCCCCCACTACAGAATCCCCCAACACCTGTCCCTAAATGCCCACTTCAGCCTCAAACCCCCACTACATCCCCTAAACCCTCACTACTGTCATTAACCAATCCCCTACTGCCCCTATTCTAGATAACTGGGACAATTGCTCATTTAAATCTCCCTTCTCATTTTGTACTATTTGGAAATTCCACTACAGTGAGGGGAAAAAGTATTTGATCCCCTGTTGATTTTGAATGTTTGTCTACTGACAAAGAACTGATCAGTCTATAATTTTAATAGAGACAGAATAACAAAATAAATGCAGAAAAACCCATGTCAAAAAAGTTATAAATTGATTTGCATGTCAATGAGTGAAATAAGTATTTGACCCCTTCGACTTAGTACTTGGTGGCAAAAACCTTGTTGGCAATCAGAGAGGTCAGATGTTTCTTATAGTTGGCCACCAGGTTTGCACACATTTCAAGAGGGATTTTGTCCCACTCCTCTTTGCAGATCCTCTCCAAGTCATTAAGGTTATGAGGCAGACTTTTGGCAACTCGAACCTTTGGCTCCCTCCACAAATTTTCTATGGGATTAAGGTTTGGAGACTGGCTAGGCCACTCCAGGACCTTAATATGCTTCTTCTTTAGCCACTCCTTTGTTGCCTTGGCTGTGTGTTTTGGGAAATTGTCATGCTGGAACACCCATCCATGACCCATTTTCAATATCCTGGCTGAGGGAAGGAGGTTCTCACCCAAGATTTGACGGTACATGGCCCTGTCCATCATCCCTTTGATGCAGTGCAGTTGTCCTGTCCCCTTAGCAAAAAAAAAACCCAAACCATAATGTTTCCACCTCCATGTTTGACAGTGGGGATGGTGTTCTTGGGGTCATAGGCAGCATTCCTCCTCCTCCAAACACTGCAAGTTAAGTTGATGCCAATGAGCTCGATTTTGGTCTCATCTGACCACAATACTTTCACCCAGTTCTCCTGTTATGGGCAAATGCAAATATTGTATTTCTCAAACTGTGTACTTTGTCTTTAAGAGATATTGCAAACTGACAAGGTGTTAGAAATGGAACATATTGTTTATCATACATGTTTCTTTAAGCAATAACCTTTTATCTACTTTCAGTGCATAATATGTTTACGCCATTTTGCCCCAGGCAAAATACAATAACAATAATGCATAAACAAGCTTCAAGGCTATGCTACGACTCTTTCAGTACATAATATACTGCGGTAACCCTAAATAGATAAAGATGTTCAGACTTTAAGATGCCATCTTGTCCTAAGTCAGGGGATTTCCCATGAAGTATGCACCCTTATGTTATAGTTATGGCCCTATATTTTTGCCAAGTTACTTTTTCATATATGAACTGCGGTTACCCTAAAATGAAGACACCTAAGGTATAAATATGTGTACCTTTTAAATGTTAACACACAGAGGGGAGAGATTTGGAGACAGACGCTGCTCCATCTTATAATGACAGAGAGGCTGACATGATGACATGTTCAGGAGGGTATGTTAATCTATTAATGATATTGCAAGCATATAGTTTAATCTTATAAACTCTGCTATAAATTATTGTAATGGATTTTAGATGTCTATATTTATATTTTTATTTTAATAAAATATCTAAAAGACAAAACTTTATTCCTTCCAAGACAATCCTTATTATATATTATAGTCTCAATTATTTATATATTTTAAATAGAGGATCTCTTGCTAACTATATAATATTATGGCTAAATATATCTGTATGGTTAGCCCTGCTAAGTTCTATGCTTTAAGCCGTTATAGTGGTAAATAAGGGAACCAGCTGCGGTTACACTCCTCTGAATCATTCAGATGTTCATTGGCAATCTTCAGATGGGCCTGTACATGTGCTTTTTTGAGCAGGGGGGACCTTGCAGGCGCTGCAGGATTTCAGTCCTTCATGGCGTAGTGTGTTACCAATTGTTTTCTTGGTGACTATGGTCCCAGCTGCCTTGAGATCATTAACAAGATCCTCCCGTGTAGTTCTGGGCTAATTCCTCACTGTTCACGTGATCATTGAAACTCCACGAGGTGAGCGTTTGCATGGGACACCACACTGAGGAAGACTGATAGTTATTTTGTATTTCTTCCATTTGCGAATAATAGCACCAACTGTTGTCACCTTCTCACCAAGCTGCTTGGCGATGGTCTTGTAGCCCATTCCAGCCTTGTGTAGGTCTATAATCTTGTCCCTGACATCCTTGGTAAGCTCTTTGGTCTTGGTCATCGTGGAGAGTTTGGAATCTGATTGATTGATTGTTTCTGTGGACAGGTGTCTTTTATACAGGTAACGAGCTGAGATTAGGAGCACTTCCTTTAAGAGAGTGCTCCTAATCTCAGCTCGTTACCGGTATAAAAGACACCTGGGAGCCAGAAATCTTGCTGATTGATAGGGGATCAAATACTCATTGACATGCAAATCAATTTATAACTTTTGTGACATGAGTTTTCTGGAATTTATTTTGTTATTCTGTCTCGCACTGTTAAAATACACCTACCAATAAAGTATAGACTGATCATTTCTATGTTAGTGGGCAAATGTTCAAAATCAACAGGGGATCAAATACTTTTTTACCTCACTATATGGAAATACATGTGGGAAGCCACATGTATTTCCCACACATCTCACATCGCTCACAGTGCCCCAAACCTATAACTCACAGCTGCTCTCACACACAGCCACACACATCACTCACAGCTATACACATATTACATACAGCTGGTTATCTAATAAAGTATTGTGGCCCATATCTACATTGCATTTGGCCATATACTTTTTAGGTACTTTTATTTATTTTTATTTAATATTTGAAATCTTTTTAGTTTATCTTGATCTTGACACTTTACAAAGAATTCTACCACTGGCAGTGGACCTTCTAATACACCGTGGGGATCATACCACCAATGCTAATATACAATATTGTGAGTGTATAATATTTTTTTTATCCCACTCCTTACATATATTTACAGTATCACACTAGTTTTTTTGTTGTTGTTTTTTTCTTTGAGAACCATATCATCTGCTTATCACTGGTCAACATTGGCTGCTACTCACCAAGGAAACACAACCACGATTGAACTCACTCTACTGCATGTTGGACTTATTTTTTATAATTTTCTTTATACTATGCTGTGGTTTGGCTCAACCTATATTTTTCTTCTTGTTTTGACAATACTTGACCATTGACACACACATGCACAATGTTAATTTGTGAATATAATAAATTAATGGTACCCGTGCCACCGATTAGCAGCATCTTTAGGAGATAAACAATGGATTTACAGCTTAGGCATACAGGGAGTGCAGAATTATTAGGCAAGTTGTATTTTTGAGGATTAATTTTATTATTGAACAACAACCATGTTCTAAATGAACCCAAAAAACTCATTAATATCAAAGCTGAATATTTTTGGAAGTAGTTTTTAGTTTGTTTTTAGTTATAGCTATTTTAGGGGGATATCTGTGTGTGCAGGTGACTATTACTGTGCATAATTATTAGGCAACTTAACAAAAAACAAATATATACCCATTTCAATTATTTATTTTTACCAGTGAAACCAATATAACATCTCAACATTCACAAATATACATTTCTGACATTCAAAAACATAACAAAAACAAATCAGTGACCAATATAGCCACCTTTCTTTGCAAGGATACTCAAAAGCCTGCCATCCATGGATTCTGTTAGTGTTTTGATCTGTTCACCATCAACATTGCATGCAGCAGCAACCACAGCCTCCCAGACACTGTTCAGAGAGGTGTACTGTTTTCCCTCCTTGTAAATCTCACATTTGATGATGGACCACAGGTTCTCAATGGGGTTCAGATCAGGTGAACAAGGAGGCCATGTCATTAGATTTTCTTATTTTATAGCCTTTCTTGCCAGCCACGCTGTGGAGTACTTGGACGCGTGTGATGGAGCATTGTCCTGCATGAAAATCATGTTTTTCTTGAAGGATGCAGACTTCTTCCTGTACCACTGCTTGAAGAAGGTGTCTTCCAGAAACTGGCAGTAGGACTGGGAGTTGAGCTTGACTCCATCCTCAACCCGAAAAGGCCCCACAAGCTCATCTTTGATGATACCAGCCCAAACCAGTACTCCACCTCCACCTTGCTGGCGTCTGAGTCGGACTGGAGCTCTCTGCCCTTTACCAATCCAGCCACGGGCCCATCCATCTGGCCCATCAAGACTCACTCTCATTTCATCAGTCCATAAAACCTTAGAAAAATCAGTCTTGAGATATTTCTTGGCCCAGTCTTGACGTTTCAGCTTGTGTGTCTTGTTCAGTGGTGGTCGTCTTTCAGCCTTTCTTACCTTGGCCATGTCTCTGAGTATTGCACACCTTGTGCTTTTGGGCACTCCAGTGATGTTGCAGCTCTGAAATATGGCCACACTGGTGGCAAGTGGCATCTTGTCAGCTGCACGTTGACTTTTCTCAGTTCATGGGCAGTTATTTTGCGCCTTGGTTTCTCCACACGCTTCTTGCGACCCTGTTGACTATTTTGAATGAAACGCTTGATTGTTCGATGATCACGCTTCAGAAGCTTTGCAATTTTAAGAGTGCTGCATCCCTCTGCAAGATATCTCACTATTTTTTACTTTTCTGAGCCTGTCAAGTCCTTCTTTTGATCCATTTTGCCAAAGGAAAGGAAGTTGCCTAATAATTATGCTCACCTGATATAGGGTGTTGATGTCATTAGACCACACCCCTTCTCATTACAGAGATGCACATCACCTAATATGCTTAATTGGTAGTAGGCTTTCAAGCCTATACAGCTTGGAGTAAGACAACATGCATAAAGAGGATGATGTGGTCAAAATACTCATTTGCCTAATAATTCTGCACTCCCTGTAGTTCTATAATGATAATGTTTTCTAAAGTTTATGGCTTTAATGGTAGAAATAAATATGTGAACTCCGGAATGCGACCACTTTGATAACTTTTTTGCGATGCCAGTTAGTTACTGACTTTAAAGTGAAAATAAAATAGCTTTATATCTATTAAGCAATTACATATTAACTTTAAAGGAAGGTAAGATGAAAAGAAAATAGAAAGGAAAAAAGAAAAGTAAACTAAAAATAAATGGAGATTATATTATATCATGTCTGTTATGTGCTCTGGAAAGATTTTATCATAAGTTCTATGGATACTATATTCATAATAAATACTAATACTCTTCTTACAACCCTCTGTGGTTTAGGGATATAGACTAACATAGTATCATGACTGCATAGGATTTGTACTTGCTAATACTAGGCCAAGGATAAGGAAATGTAATAGAGTTTTAGGATAGTGAGATATTTTATTACGCTTTGCCAGGCTTAAAGGGATACTATAGCCACCAGAACCACAACAGATTAATCAAGATGTTCTGGTGTCTATTGCATGTCTCTGCAGGCTCAGCAATTAAATGCCACCTAGTAAGAGCTTGAGTGGCTGTCAATCAGATAGCCAATACAGGGACTTTCTAGATTAGGTCCAATCTTTGCACAATCTACGTTCAGCATCTCCACAACGAACACTCACCATAGAGATACATTGTTTCAATGCATCTCTGGTTGGCCCAGCATGGCATTGCACATGTGCAATAGCCTCCCAATGCTTTCCAATGGAAAAGCATTGGATTGGCTGTGATCATCAAGATTTATATCAGCCATGGTGGTGGGGACTGTCTGCAGAGAGACCAGCATAGTAATGGTGAAAAGGTAAGTAAACAAACTTTTTATTCCCTTTTGTAGGGGTTGACACCCTTTGTTATTCCCTTTTGTATTCCTGTTTGTTTCCTAATGCTATAGTGTTCATTTGATAGGAATGCTTTAAGAGGGGTGAAATAAGAGGTGACAGTGTGGTTGATAAGAAAACAAAGATAAGGATACCATAGAATAATGTAAACAAAAAAAATAGATAGGGCCAAATAAAACCAAAACAGGAAATCAGACAAGCTGGATCAGATCACAATTAAACGCGCTAAAGGGTAATATTTTACTATTTATATTAGATCTCTTATTACTGTAATACGATCCAGAATAAGTCACTGTAGGAAGAATCCATAAGGTTTTCTAATTCTAACTTGTCTGTGCTTTTCAGCCATTGTAATTATGCCCAAAAAGTCAGATGCTGGTCATGGAGTTTGGCGTCACAGATTGCCATCTTACCACTCTGGCTATTAGAGTCAGCATCGTTGGGGCAAGGAGGTAACTGCTGTGCTGTCCCAGGTAAGCTCTCTAACACATATGGTCAGTGTCTAAAGGAGGTTTCCTTGCCTCCTCGTCTCTTCACCTTTGAGGGGTGTAATGTGCAAGAGTGAATTATTACCTTACATTTCTGATAACTTAGTTAAATTCTTCTATTGCTATTCTCTCCCGACAAGGAGTTCATTAGAACTGGTAAAAAAAAAAAAATATACATCTAACTGTACATGCAAAAGAGTAAACTCTTCAAAAACACGTTTTTTTAAAAAAAAAAAATGTTGTTAAACAAGCAGTGTCTTACTTGTTTAACGGTTTCAATACAGTAAAATTCAGTAGGTTTAAATTCAGTAGAGTAAAAATGCCCCACTAATATCACTGGCAAGTGATTACATGCTGATTTAAGAACACATTAAACAAAAACTTCTAAGAGCTGCTGAATTATTAGGAAATCATCTAAATGAAATACAGGAAATTGCCACATCTGTTTTTTCGAACACACGCTCTTACAGTGCTGAAAGGGAACGTTCTTGGAAGATCTTTGTGATACGTCTTCATATTTTTCCTATAAGAACTTGTTTAATCTAAAAGAATATTTACATAATTACTTCCATTTATGGTGAAAGGCAATTATTTTAACCACATTTTATACCCTGCATATAACACTCACTAATTGCATTTCGTACAAATAATTTAAGAGGTTTTCTTTCGTATTTTTTTAATTAAATTTAAGTTCCTGAAACGAAACATTATCTATTGGTAAATACTAATGCCGACAATTACCGTATTTTTCGCTCCATAAGACGCACCTCACCATAAGACGCACCTAGTTTTTAGAGGAAGAAACCCAGAAAAAAAATATTCTGAACAAACTGTCCCATAGTGTTTCTTACTATGGGACAGTTTGTACAGAATATTTTTTTTCTCCCCTGTTCCATAGTGTCCCCCCCTCCCATAGTCTTCTCCTCTCTCCCATAGTCTTCACTCACCCCCTCCCCATAGACTTCATCCACCCCCTCCCCATAGTCTTCATCCCCCCATCCCCATAGTCTTCATCCACCCCCTCCCCATAGACTTCATCTCCCCCCTCCCCATAGTCTTCATCCACCCCCTCCCCATAGTCTTCATCCACCCCCTCCCCATAGACTTCATTCACCCCCTCCCCATAGACTTCATCCACCCCCTCCCCATAGACTTCATCCACCCCCTCCCCATAGACTTCATCCACCCCCCTCCCCATAGACTTCATCCACCCCCTCCCCATAGACTTCATTCCCCCCTCCCCATAGACTTCATCTCCCCCCTCCCCATAGACTTCATCTCCCCCCCTCCCCATAGACTTCATCTCCCCCCTCCCCATAGACTTCATCTCCCCCCCTCCCCATAGACTTCATCTCCCCCCTCCCCATAGACTTCATCTCCCCCCCTCCCCATAGACTTCATCTCCCCCCCTCCCCATAGACTTCACCCCCCCCTCCCCATAGACTTCATCTCCCCCCCTCCCCATAGACTTCATCTCCCCCCTCCCCATAGACTTCATCTCCCCCCTCCCCATAGACTTCATCTCCCCCCTCCCCATAGACTTCATCTCCCCCCTCCCCATAGACTTCATCTCCCCCCCTCCCCATAGACTTCATCTCCCCCCTCCCCATAGACTTCATCTCCCCCCCTCCCCATAGACTTCATCTCCCCCCCTCCCCATAGACTTCATCTCCCCCCCTCCCCATAGACTTCATCTCCCCCCCCTCCCCATAGACTTCATCTCCCCCCCTCCCCATAGACTTCATCTCCCCCCCTCCCCATAGACTTCATCTCCCCCCCTCCCCATAGACTTCATCTCCCCCCCTCCCCATAGACTTCATCTCCCCCCCTCCCCATAGACTTCATCTCCCCCCTCCCCATAGACTTCATCTCCCCCCTCCCCATAGACTTCATCTCTCCCCCCCCTCCCCATAGACTTCATCCCCCTCCCCATATTCTTCTCTCCCATACTGTCCCCCTCCCCTTGTCCCATAATTACTTACCTGTCTTGTAGCGTTGGCCGGCAGCACAGGGCGCACCGCGGTAGTGGAACTTGAATTTCATGTTCCGGTTTCCGGCGGGACTGAAAGGAAGTGCGCACTCAGCTTGTGCACACTTCCTTTCAGTCCCGCCGGAAACCGGAACATGAAATTCAAGTTCCAGTACCGCGGTGCGCCCTGTGCTGCCGGCCAACGCTACAAGACAGGTAGGTATTCGCTCCATAAGACGCACAGACATTTCCCCTCACTTTTGAGGGGGAAAAAAGTGCGTCTTATGGAGCGAAAAATACGGTATAACGTAGTGTGTAATGTACCAGATTATGTAATTTTCTTGGGAAAGATTGCCAAAGTATTTATTCATTATTTATCTGTGTTTAAAGAGATACAAGTTACAATTAATACAGTGGAGGGCACTCAAAACTAAACATATATGGATTATAATTCAAACAGGTGATCGCTGTAGATACCCTGTTTTACTGTAAAACAATACTCTAAAAATAATGTCATACAGGAGCACACTATAGAAAAGACCAACAGTCCTTATTAAAGAAATACAAGTCACATTAATTGTAATATTGCATTATTATTATACGGAAAGTACCTGGACATTGGGCTGATGGATAGCTTTCAGATATACTTTGCCAAGCTGTTACTGTGAAAATAATACATTAACCTATGTTCTATGGCATGGTTTCTAGTTGGATAAGCTGTAGACAATGGTTATTCAGTGCAGGAGAAGGTCACTTGCAAGTAGGGATCTGTGATTTGTGCTACAGATGAAGGATCAGTTTAACAGTAAAAGGACCAAGGATAAATTGAAATTTAGGAAATTTAGGAAATAGATGGTACAGCTCAGCATTAGACATGTCATATTTTACTGGAGTATTGGAATTTCAGGTTACATCGTAAGTATATTTCAAGGGTTCACTGAGTCCCTTCGTAGTTAGTCTGGGCTATCTTTGAGATATCTTAGGAAACTAAACAATGAAATCAGTTTACTACGATTTGATTGGTGCAAATTGAAGGCTTTCACGTGATCGCAAGAGCATGACATCACTTCCTCCCCGAGGAAATCACTTGTGTAATATCCTCCTCCAGTCCATAATTGCTGGCAGTTATGGAGGATATTACACAAGTGAACTTCTTGGTGGAAGTGATGTCACGCTATGACGATGACGTGATCATGAATTATGAAGGACCCTATATATAGTGTAGCGGGTACAGGAGGATGTCACCTAAGTTACCTAAGAAAGACAGGAAATATCATATTTGAATTTGATACCATGTTATGCTTAAAGATTATATATTTCACATTTGCATTATTTTTCTCATCACTTTTATATATCCAAAGATACACTGTATTTTCTAACCACTGGTTTGATGCATATCCTGTGCAATGTAAACTTCTGTTTCCTAAGATATGCATGTGCTCTCTCTTTTTTTCCGTTAACATTTATATTGCATATTCTTCTTGAGACCCTCGATATGACCATGATATATCTTTTAAAATGCTAAATAATTCAGCCGAAACCAGATAGCTATAACATTGGTTTTGATTTAATAGTTTTAGATATGCTTATGAAATAATTCAAATCAGCTAGAAAAACACTTTCATAATGATTTATCTACAAAAGACTTTAGTAGACTTCTGCAGATAAATCATTAACGAAGTTTTTCTGGCCTGTAATAATTTCAAAAAGCATATCCAAAAATATTAAATCAAGGCCAGCTAGCATTACTTCCATTTTATGTAGGTAATACAAACATACAATTACGGTAACAAACTGGTATATTCTTCTACAGCATTCGTATGGGTTAAAGCGCTTTAACTATGCTCCATTGTAATTTTAGGTAAATGGTAGAAAATCTTCATGGAAAAACCAGTTCAGCTCAAGTGTAAATGTCACAATTGCCAGCCATGTTCTAATCATGCATCTGTGACAATAGTCAATTTGTCTTATTGATAATAAGTAGTGGTTACTGTTTAACTTCTAGCAGTGTTCAATCCTGCTTCAAGATAGGTATGAGTCACAAAAATACAGTTATATTCTAAAATAAATAAATCAAAGGAAGGTCACATAGACGTTATCTATGAAATTTGAGTCCTAGAGCAAAATGGTTGCATGAAAGAACACGTTTTATGTAAAAATAATGTTTTATGAGTTATGGTCAATGGTTTTTGTTTTTTTAATGTAAGAATATCATCAAATCCTAGCTATCTTATCAATAATATTTTACTTGACTTCTAAATGTTAAAAAAAAAAAAATCTTAGTATGACTCATAGTTCTGTTCATCCACCGTTTCTAAGCAATGCTTGGTTAAAAATGACCTGAGATCACATGAATTACATTAACCATTGACCAAACTAATACAAAATATAGTATAATAAGATGTATTTGAAACATGAGATGTATAACTAGCACATAAATATAGGTTCAAACATTTTGTATTGAATTCTGTTCTGTTCAGAAATATGTACACATTGCAATTATGTACAGTTACACAATTTAGTTTTTCAATTATTGGTTAGCCATGTGCAAAAAATATACATACAATGTCTTAAATACATTATGGTATATATCACTTATCTTGAAATATTTTAGACATGATCTGAAAAATTAGCATTACACAAAGAAAATATTTTGGCCCATATAGCAGTTGTAAACTGGATATATATGAATAATATATCAAATACCCTGTTCATAGGTATTAGTATTAAACCAATGTTTTTTTTAGTAATGCAGATTCAAGAAAAAATAAATAAAAAGCACCTCTAAATATAAAATAATGTAATTCTGCATAATTCTTATGTGCCTTAGGTATACTAACTATTTGTGTGGCGAAACCAACTTCGCCACTGTGGGCTGGAGAAGCCTGGCTGCTAGCCTCCTGCCCTGCGACTATGGCCCCTGGACATATTGCACTTTAAAGACTATATTTGGGCATGTATAATTTTATATTGCTGCTACTGGCCCTTTAAAATCAGCGGTGGACATTTTGGGACTACTGTCCCTTTAAGACTGTGAAGCATATTCTATTGTACTGCCTGTATATTGTATATGTATTTATGTATGCAGTTAACCTGGGTTATATATATATATATGCAGCCTTCATCTGATTGTTCGGTAGAATCACTCCATTCATTGTATTGAGGAAACTACCGAACAACCAGACCACCCAGGAATAAGTGTGCCTCCAATTACCGTTTGCAACAATGTTGCAAACGGGTAATTGGCAATCATGTAATGTGTTCTGTGTCCTCTGGGTGGCCGCCATTCAGGAAACAACCACGTGGCGGCGGCCATCTTTAACTACCGAACAGCGGTGTTTTGCCGTCGAGTGTCTGGAACTAAAATCGGACACTTGACTAGGCAACCACCGCTGAGACCTCCATACTTCCAGAAATTCGTATGGAAACTACCGAATGACCCGCCGTTCGGTAGAAAGAACCCCATAAACAAGGGAATTCATTCAAACCCTCTCCAGGCTCTATAACACAGGCAATTCGCCTGTTTTCATTCCCTTGTTTGTGACCGACCGCAGGGCCAAAATGCATGGAACTGTTTTCGGATACTTTACCCATGCGGTCGGTCAAATCTTTGGAGTCCCATAACTCCTGAACCATTTATCCGAATGGGCTGATTCTTGCATATGTTGTCCCCCTGAATAAGGGCTATCAGGGGATACCTGTTTTGGAGGTGTAGCATATGTATTTGGGGTACATCCAGGAATTGGGGAAAAAGGTGTACAGTATAATTGTGTTAAGTGTTAATCTAAGGGGAGGAAATGTGTGGGAGGTACATCCATGTGATTGGTTAATTTCATCCTCCCCCTGGGAGTGTCCTGTATGTACTTGTTGGTAATAAAAGCCAGACTGGGTGTCCCAGTCTTGAGTTCCTGCTTAACCCTCAAAATGAAGTGTCGTCTCGTTATTGGGGGGAATTGGATTGTAAGCTGACTGCCAAGAGTGTAAGCGGATTGTATGCTTTTCTTGTTCAGCTGTTCCAGTTCGGAGTGTTATTTCGTATCCAGATCGGGAGTTTGGTGTTCTGCAGTAGCTGTACCTGTCTCTAGAAAAGGGGATTATCGCCTAAACGTATTTTTCCCCTTTTATGCTGAAACGGTCCGTTACAATTTGTATTATGCAGGCCTTTGCATGGTGCTATAGCAGTCTCTATATAACCTTTAAGTGTACAAAATTTAAAGCCCTCTATCCCCACCCTCTGAACCCACTGACTGTTAGAATGTAACAATAAAAAGCTTGTAGTTAAAGCTTGAGGGCTGCCATTTTTAATCCCTTCACTGAAATGTAAATTAAAATGTAGTCCATTAGGCCCCAGTTACATTTCTTTCTACTACTGAAAAATGCCCAACTAATTGGTTTATTTCCTCAAAATCTCACAAGTATGGTTACTTTTTAACTGAGCCAGACAACAAGACAAATAATGTAGTGTACACAGAGAGGAACATAGGTGCAATAATACATACACATTTTAAAATCCCTTATATTGGATATTCAGACCTAGGTAAATACTCATTAAGACAATATTTCCTGCTTATACATGGACCCCGCGCACACTGTGCTTAGAGGGGTATCAGCTACACCTTACTGACGAGGCCCAAAGAAGGCCAAAATAATCGTCTGTGGTTGCTGCATCTCTCATGCAGAGAGAACTTGATGGCATTTCGATTCTGGACGGCACGTACGGCTGGGATTAGTCTGCTATGCTTCAGATATGTTCTCTCTAATGCCACACGTGAGCAAAAACTATTTTGAGACCTGAGCAGGGATTCACTGGTGGGCATGCTTCTGAGTTTCTTTAAGCTTTCGTCCATTCTCAGCGTTCTTACATTCTTTGTTTTTGTTGCAAAACATTAACTTAAACTCTCTCAGTTAAAAGGGTAATCCAGACATGGACCCCATGCTCACTGTGCCTAGAGGGGTATGAGCTACACCTCACTGATGAGGCCCAAAGAAGACCAAAATGATTATCTGGGGTTGCTGTATCTCTCGTGCAGAGAGAACCTGTTGGCATTTCGGATCTGGACTACCCATACGGGTGTGATTTAGCTGATATGCTTCAGATATGTTCTCTCTGTAATGGCACAAGTGAGCAAAAACTATTTACCTGACCTGAGTGGGGATTTACCTAAGGGCAAGCTACTGAGTTTCTCCAAGCTTGTATTAATTCTCAGAGTTCTTATATTCTTTGTTTTATTTCCTGCTTATATTTGCAGTGACAGCTTATATAAGTGGTTAACTTTCAGTGCAATCTAAAACTAAACTAAAAAGTCCTTTTACGGGGGGCGGGGCCTGGCTGTCAACCTGAATGGTCGCATGCAGAGGGTGCTCTGTGTGAAAAACTCTTGAATTGCCTTAAATCTGAATTTCTGCCTCACCAAACCCAGCCATCTGAAGGCTGGCAAAAGGCTAAATCCACCCCTGAAACACCTTGCAGCTTTTCAGACGCAAAATGAGCAGAATGGACCAGATACACAATTGAGGCCTACTTGGGGATGCTGGCGTGGAAGAAGCGGCCGATCTTCCTGCTGGCTATCCTGCTGACAGAAGTGGACACAGCAAGGGCTACCCATTCCCCCTCCTAGCCAGTGGGGGTTATCCCGGCCCCAGCACTCACACCCTACTTACATGCCCTGTGACCCAGCACACGTCCCTGCTGGCCGAATTGGCGGGAGTTAAGATGGCGGGCGCAAGCCCTCATACCATGCCACAAGGCCTGAGGGACTCCATTCTCACAAGGCTGGATGCAATCTTTATAGATTTTTGGCTAAAGCTTGAAGAGAGAATAATGAGCGCCAACAAGCAATGCTACTCACCCCCTGTGGCTGACGGCTCCACTCCTGAGGTACAGCTACAGAAAAAACCCACACCTAATAGTTCGGAGGCCCACGGGAGTGTAACCCCCACTCAGCAACCACACACCACAGGGGCCTCACGCACCTCGGCGAACGCACAAGCCCTGGCTCGTACTGTGAAGTGGCGGAAAGTCAGCGGCCTTGAGGAAACAACTCCACGTCATAACAGCCAAAGGGGGAGATCTAAGGCAACAGCTGCAGCAACGCCAACTCACCTAAGGAGACATGCCAGGCTACAGGCGGCAAGGCGGACCATACTAAAAGTGAGGAGGTCTGCTGGAAGCCGCCAACAAGCTCCTGATGTGACCTACTGCCAAAGGCACAACTCACACCCTCGGAGGGATCATACCGGTCACACGGAAAAGTAACATGAGAGAAGATTGCTATCCCAGGTGAAAATGCTACACCACAAGCTATCACTTACCTGGGCTCATCAGAGACAGACAAAGCTTTGCAGCTCTCTAGCTTGCATGGACACTTCACAGCTCAGGACTATGTACAGCCACATATGGGCATAGGGTAGCTATTAATGCAGAAACTCACTCGGCCATAGGCCTCCCTCCACGCCAGGCCACACACAGGAGCACTAAAATCATATTTACAACACCTGGCTGAGCAGGCACCCAGAGCAATTATCATGCTCCATTGTCTTACTTTGTTTTATTTTGTGACCCACACGGCATAGTGCCACGAGTAATCCCCTTTCACCACAGTTAGGCAAGGCTGTAATGCAGGGATTCTCATATTCTCACTCTCATCCACATATAATTGATGATGAGGGCCAATGGCATACTATCTCCTGTGTTAACCCTAGCATGTTATACATATATGTTTCCATTAATTTTACTCAGCTCCTACCTAGCATATAACATGCTCCATGTAATAACTTACTTCTCTTTCAACTTGTAATCACTCGGATCTTATATTCAGATCCACAGTTAAGCGTGCTTTATTATACATATAAAAATGTGCACTTTCCTCATATGCCCTGACACAATATCTTGATGTATGTTCCTACTATGCTTGTCGCTGCCGTCATGGCATCTCAAGCCTGTATGTCAATCGTTGTACAAAAAAATAAAGAATAATAAAAAAAAAGTCCTTTTACTTACAAGGGACAAAAGGCGTACTGCTCGTAAAACCGATATTGTTTCAAATTTAAGTATTTGTTTATTGGTTATTCATTTATATGATTGATATACAAAGATGAATAGTTGTGCAGCAATTTAAAAACAATATTTTGATAAAGTTCAAATCACAGTGAATTAAATTTATTTTGTTTTTCTTATCACTGTCCAAAGTAAGTGCTTTCCTGAGACCCCCACTAAATGGGCAGATGTACTACATTCACCAATAGTGATGTACCGAACTGTTCGCCAGCGAATAGTTCCAGGCGAACATAGCATGTTCGCGTCCGCCACCGCGGGCGAACACATGCGGTGTTCGGTCCGCCCCCTATTCGTCATCATTGACCCTGTACCTCACAGTCAGCAGACACATTCCAGCCAATCAGCAGCACACCCTCCCTAGCAGACCCTGCCACCTACTGGACAGCATCCATTTTAGATTAATTCTGAAGCTGCAACCATTTTTTTTTTTCAATTTATTATTTTTTTTTATTATTTTTTTTAGTGCATATAAATGTTACAAGCAGATACTCCCCCCAGACACTCTGTATTACTGCAGATACTCCCTCCAGACACCCTGTGTTACTGCAGATACTCCCCCCAGACACTCTGTGTTACTGCAGATACTCCCTCCAGACACTGACACAGAGCAGAATAGGGACTGTTCCCCCTACATAGGGTCACTTGGCAGATATGGATTGACACCTATCCTAAGGATCCCTGATAAACACTGACATGGAGCCCTCCATGGGTGAAGATGGATTAATTTTTTTTGGCGCTCGAGTTTTTTATTTTATTTTTAAGTTCGACGGGTATGATGGCTTTTTATTTGGCCTTTTTGGGGGCTGAAAAATGAAGATTTTAGAAAAAAGAAGACGTTGAATAGTAAGTTGAATTTTACTTTACAGGGTAGTAATTTTATTCCCCCCTCACTATTTTTTAGGGTGAGGGGGGTAGGTAGGGGCTTTTTTATTTGGTTGTGTGACTAGGGGCTTGGGGACCCCTAGTCACCTTTGATGGGGGAGGGGGGATTTTAATTTAGGGCCCCCACCCGCCGCTCTACACACACTATACACACTCTACACACACTATACACACTCTACAGACACTGTATACACTCTACACACACTGCAAACACTGCACACACACTATGCACACACTGCACACACTCTACACACACTGTACACACTATACACACACTGTGCACACTATGCACACACTATACACACACTGCACACACTCTACACACACTGCATACACTATACACACTCTGCACACACTGCATACACACTGCACACACTGCATACACTATACACACACTGCACTAACTATACACACACTGCACACACTATACACACACTGCATACACCCTATACACACACTGCATACACACTATACACACACTGCATACACACTATATACACACTATACACACTGCACACACTATACACACACTGCATACACACTATACACACACTACACACAATATACACACAATATACACACACACTGTACACACTATACACACACTGTACACACTATGCACACACTGCATACACTATGCACACACTATACACACTGCACACACTGCACACACTATGCACACACTGCACACTCTATACACACACTGCACACACTATACACACACTGCACCAGGGGCGGGCTGGGCCGGGGGGCAGGGAGGCAATTGCCCCCCAGGCCGCCCGAAATTATTTTAGGACCGGCCGCGGCGGGCCGGCCCTTTAAATGCTGCAGCCGCCGAGCGCTCTGTAAAGAGCGCTCAGACGGCTGCAGCAGCTTCTCCCCTCCCTCCCCTCCCCTGTAGCGGGGCCGAGCCGGTCTCCGGTCCGCGGTCCCGGCCGGAGTGATGGGAAGGTGCACACTGAGTGTGCACTTCCTGTCAGTCCGGCCGGGTACAGGAAACAGAAACTCCTGTTCCGCGCGGAACAGGAGTTTCTGTTTCCTGTACCCGGCCGGACTGACAGGAAGGTGCACACTGAGCACCTTCCTATCACTCCGGCCGGGACCGCGGACAGGAGTGCAGCTCGGCCACCTACAGGGGAGGGGGTAAGAAGAAGGGGGGGGGGGGGGGAGGGGGTAAGAAGAAGGGGGGGGGGGGGAGGGGGTAAGAAGAAGGGGGGGGGGGGAGGAGAGTAAAAAGAGGGGAGGGGGGGAGAGTAAGAAGAGGGGAGGGGGGGAGAGTAAGAAGAGGGGAGGGGGGGAGAGTAAGAAGAGGGGAGGGGGGAGAGTAAAAAGAGGGGAGGGGGAGAGTAAAAAGAGGGGGGAGAGTATGAAGAGGGGAGGGGGGAGAGTAAGAAGAGGGGAGGGGGGAGAGTAAGAAGAGGGGAGGGGGGGAGTAAGAAGAGGGAAGGGGGGAGTAAGAAGAGGGGAGGGGGGGAGAGTAAGAAGAGGGGAGGGGGGAGAGTAAAAAGAGGGGAGGGGGAGAGTAAAAAGAGGGGGGAGAGTAAGAAGAGGGGAGGGGGGAGAGTAAGAAGAGGGGAGGGGGGAGAGTAAAAAGAGGGGAGGGGGAGAGTAAGAGAAGGGGGAAGTAAGAAGGAGGGGAGATAAGAAAAAGAGGGGGGTAAGAAGAAGAAGGGGGTAAGAAGAAGAGGGGGAGTAAGAAGAAGAAGGGGGTAAGAAGAAGAAGGGGGGTAAGAAGAAGGGGGGAGTAATAAGAAGAACAAGGGGGGGAGTAAGAAGAACACAGGGAGGAGGGGGGTAAGAAGAACACAGGGGGGGTGAGAACACACAGAGGGAGGAGTGAGAAGAACACAGGGAGGGTGGAGGGGGGATGAGAAGAGCACAGGGAGGGTGGGTGAGTGTGAGAAGAGGCCGCTAGGGGAGGTATGGGGGAGAGGAGAGACCACTAAGGGGCAGGGGAGAGCTCTAAGGGACAGAAGGGACAGCTCTATAGGACAGGGGGCAAGACAGGGAGCTCTTTAACACTACGCGCACACACACACACACAATGCATCCCTATACATACACAGAAACACACAATGCACCCCTATACATACACAGAAACACACAATGCACCCCTATACATACACAGAAACACACAATGCATCCCTATACATACACAGAAACAGAACATGCTTCACTTACACACAGAGAAACACACAATGCATCCATTACACACACACACAATGCAACCCTTACACACAAAGACAATGCATCATTTGCACACATACACAGAAACATACAATGCAAACCCTTACACACACATGCAAACACACACACTGTTTTTCTTACATACACACAGAAACACAATGCATCTCTTACACTCAATGCACACACATACAGACACACACCTTGCATCCCTTATGCATACAAACACAGATTCACACAATGCATCCCTCACACACAACCAGAAACACATAATACATCCCTTATACACAAATACACACTGCTTCCACTACACACAAACACACTGCATCACCTGCACAAACTGGTATCCATATACACTACATACCATAAGCACACATATGAGATCACATAACACATCCCCTACACACTCCACTCCCTGTGAGCGAGCTCATGGGTGGGTGGAACATATAAGTGGACTTATGAGTGGGCCTTATGGGCATACTCACCGTCAGGCACTGGGGCCCAGACCTTGAGCTGTGTAAGAGGCCCCCAAAAAATGGAGCTGCTTCCAATTCTCCCAGAACGTTGAATGTTGTGACCATAGTTGCAAACAGCCTCCAGAGGTCCTGTTCTACACCAGACGAGTGGAGCCAAACTGCAGCCCATCATCATCCTCATCTAATTGTAAGTAGGCAATCTAGTATATTATTAGTGACACTAATCTATAATTTACCTCACATTAAAGGGACACTATAGCTTAATGAAGTGGTTCTGGTGTCTAAAGCTGGTCCCTGCAGACTTTTTAATGTAAACACACACTGTGTGCAGCACTGGCGTTAGTTCATATGGCAGATCATATGGGTGGGGCATTGTGATGTCACATGGGGGGGCGGCAAATGTATATTTTGTCTAGGGCGGCAAAAATCCTTGCACCGGCTCTGATCCTGGGCAGGTGCACCAGTCTACTGGTGACCCACAGGAGGGGAGTGCACTGATTGCACTGCACTCTCCTCCTGCCCAGACCCGTCTTGACCGCAGTGCAAGTGCCCTCTGCCCCTAATTTACAGTGGCTCACACTCACAACAAGCAGTGCCTAGAGCCCTTTGCAGAGACGGAAACAAAGAGGTTCTGCGGCAGCTGGCCGTCCTGCAAGCATTACATTAAACAGCTGTTCCCCAGCAGCCACAGGTGGCGTTGTGCTGGGAGACTGTGATTACTCTTCACTTCCTCCCAGCCTACAGAGAGGAGGAGGCATGATTTAATCTTGAATAAATCCTCTAAGCAAACCTTTATAAATTTGGGGGGATCAGCTCTGTTTCCACAGTTTATTGGTGTTTACTCTGATGTCTGTATTAATATTGAGGGATGTCTAAGGAGTAACGTCAGTGTGTGTCAGCAGGGCCAGCCGTTAGGGTGGGCAAGCTGTGCGGTCACGCAGGGTGCCATGACAACAGAGGCGCCCGGCGGCCAACACAGCTCACAAGTTGGGTACACCAGCATATTTAATTTAAACGATTCGCTGGTGGTCCACTGGTGCGCACCAGCAGTAGGTGCAGTCAGATCAAATCCTCTCCCTCGTGGTTCCGGCGCTCAGTTAGTGAGTCAGAGCACAGGCTCAGAGATTCTCAGCCTGTGCTCTGACAACATTGAAAGTCAGAGCCGTGAAGGAGCGGGTATGGCAAAGAGCTACTGATTAGCATAACATCAATAACATCCGTTATAAAACCAGAAAAAGGTGGGCATGGATGGTGAACTGATTTGGTGGCGCAATGGGCCACTTGACTGGTTTTGCCCCCCAGGCCTAAGGCTGCCAGCCCTCCCCTGCACTGCACACACTGCACATACACTATACACACTCTACACACACTGCATACACACTGCACACACTGCATACACTATACAAACACTGCGCTGACTATACACACACTGCACACACTATACACACACTGCATACACCCTATACACACACTGCATACACACTATACACACACTGCATACACACTATATACACACTATACACACTGCACACACTATACACACACTGCATACTCACTATACACACAATACACACACACACTGTACACACTATACACACACTGTACACACTATGCACACACTGCATACACTATGCACACACTATACACACACACTACACACACTGCATACACACTGCACACACTATACACACACTATACACACTGCACACGCTATACACACACTGCACACACTATACACACACTGCACACACTATGCACACACTGCACACACTATGCACACACTGCACACTCTATACACACACTGCACAAACTATACACACACTGCACACACTATACACACACTGCATACACCCTATGCACACACTGCATACACACTATACACACACTGCATACACACTGCATACACACTATACACACTGCACACACTATACACACACTGCATACACACTATACACACACTGCACACACTATACACACACTACACACACTATACACACACTATACACACAAAATACACACACACTGTACACACTATACACACACTGTACACACTATGCACACACTGCATACACTATGCACACACCATACACACACACTACACACACTGCATACACACTGCCTGTGCATCTGGAAAGGGGATTATCGCCTAAACTGGGTTTTATCCTCTTGTAAGTGAAACGGTCCGTTACAATTGGTGGCAAGCAGCGGGATCGTTCCTACAACCAGAGGGACAGCTACAGACAACACCATTTCTGGATTACAAATTGAGGGCAACGCTAGTATCCGTACAGCGACCCTATCTACAAAGGAAATCAGGAAAATGGAAGGAGACAGAGTCGCAGCTGCTACAGCACCTCCAAGGGAGGAGGAGAAATCAGAGTTTATCAGGGAATATAGGAGAAGGATAGCTCTATTCTCACCAGCCCGAGCGGAGCAGATGGCATCCCGGGTCTACGACGATGTACAGGCACACCTCATGCTGCTAATGACGCAGAGGATCCAACAAGCTTGGTCCTGTGAGGAGCCACAACAGGCAGGTGGAGATGGGACCGAGTTCTCTCCACCGGGCCCAACGGGATGGTGGGCAGCAGGCCCAAATCCCCAGCGGCAGTGTGTACCCCAGGGAGCTGAAGGTGCCGTCCTTCCTCCCCAGCGGCAGGCTGAGTTACAGGGGGCAGAGGTTGTTGTTCCTGCCCCCCAGCAGCAAAGTGATGTGCCAGGAAGGCAGTGTGAAGTGAAGGGAGAGGAGAGCAGCGTCCTCCCTCCCCAGCGGCAGTGTGTACCCCATGGAGCTGAAGGTGCCGTCCTTCCTCCCCAGCGGCAGTGTGTCCTGCAGGGAGCAGAGACAGTCAGTCTCGCACCCCAGCCGCAGGACAAGGGAAGGAAAGGGGAAACAGCTGGTCTCCCTTTTCCCCAGCAGAGAGAGTGGCAGGGAGAGGAGCCTGCTAACCCCTCTCCCCAGCAGCAGTTTACCGTCCAGAGAGAGGAGCTTGTTATACCCTCTCTCCCACGGCAGCCTAACCCACCAAGGGGAGATGTTAAGCCCCACAACTGTGCAGATGGGACCGTAGTCTCTGCACTTACAGCACAAGGGATAGGGACGGTCGGTCCTGTTCCCCAGCCTCAGTGTGATGGATCCAAAGGGGAGACAGTCGGTCTCCCCCTCCGGCAGTCGAGCTGGGCACCTAAAGGGGAGACAGTCAGTCTCCAGCAACCAGGCGCCCACCAGACTACTCCTGTGGTAGTGCTGGCAACCGGACAGAGTACCGCTGGTCTCTGGCCCCTCAGCAACCCACCAAGGCAGCCTACCCGTCTCCCACCCAGCAGTGGTGAAACACCAGAACTTGGACAAAATTCTTCCTCACCCAGATGTAGTAACCGGTTAGTGGGGGTGGGCTGCTCTGTTATTTCTGTTTTGTGGGTGGGTTGCTGGACTAACCAGGGCACTGACCGGCAGAAAGTCAGGTACCCTGTTAGTCTAATTGGCAAAGGGGAGAAATGTGGCGAAACCAGCTTCGCCACTGTGAACTGGAGAGGCCTGGCTGCTAGCCTCCTGCCCTGCGACTACGGCCCTGGACATATTGCTCTATAAACACTATATTTGGGCATGTATGATTTATATCACTGCTACTGGGCCTTTAAGGGCCATCCGTGAACTTATTGGGACTTTTGTGATACTGTACCTTTAAGACTGTAGAACATGGTACTTTAACCCTGCTTAATATCCTGTATGTATTTATGTGTTGAGCTATCTGGGATATAGATATGCAGTATTCATCTGACTGTTCGGTAGAATCACTCCATTCAGTATATTGAGTGAAACTACCGAACAACCAGACCACCCAGGAATAAGTGTGCCTCCAATTACAGTTTGCAACAATGTTGCAAACAGGTAATTGGCAATCGATGTAATGTATTCTGTGTCCTCTGGTTGGCCGCCATTCGGGAGCCGAACACGTGGCGGCGGCCATCTTAAACTACCGAACAGCGGTGTTTTGCCGTCGAGTGTCTGGAACTGAAATCGGACACTCGACTAGGCAAACACCGCTGAGACCTCCAGACTTCCAGGATTTCGTGGGGAAACTACCGAACGGCCCGCCGTTCGGTAGAAAGAAACTCACGAACTAGGGGATTCATGCGAATCCCCCTTAGTCTCTATAACACCAGTAATTCGTCTGTTTCATTCACTTGTTTGTGACCGACCGCAGGGCCAAAATGCATGGAACTGTTTTCGGATACTTTGCCCATGCGGTCGGTCAAATCTTTGGAAACCCATATCTCCCGAACCATTCATCCGAATGACTTGAATTTTGAGTATGTTGTCCCCCTGAATAAAGGTGTACCCCCTGTATTTGGAGTACATCCAGGAATTGGGAAAAGGGGTGTACGGTATAATTATGTTAAGTGTTAATCTAAGGGGAGGAAATGTGTGGGAGGTACATCCCTGTGATTGGTTAATTTCATCCTCCCCCTGGGAGTGTCCTGTATGTACTTGTTTGTAATAAAAGCCAGACTGGGTGTCCCAGTCGAGAGTTCCTGCTTAACCCTCAAAGCGATGTGTCGTCTCATTATTGGGGGGAAGGATTTATTGCATGCTGTTCCAGTTGACTGCTAGGAGTACAAGCCTATTCGTATGGTTCCTATTCAATGGTCTACAGCATTCATATGCTTGGGAGAATTTAAAAGGTTTCTCGGATCCAGTGTTCGTGTGTCTCCAGTCGGGAGAATGGTGTTTGCAGTAGCTGCCTGTGCATCTGGAAAGGGGATTATCGCCTAAACTGGGTTTTATCCTCTTGTAAGTGAAACGGTCCGTTACACTCTGTATATAGAGGGGAGCCATGTTTACACTGTATATAGAGGGAAGCCACGTTTACACGGTATATAGAGGGAAGCCATGTTACTCTGTATATAGAGGGAGCCATGTTATTCTGTATATAGAGGGAGCCATGTTTACACGGTATATAGAGGGAAGCCATGTTACTCTGTATATAGAGATGAGCCGTGTTTACACTGTATATAGAGGGGAGCCATGTTACTCTGTATATAGAGAGGAGCCATGTTTACACTGTATATAGAGGGGAGCCATGTTACTCTGTATATAGAGGGGAGCCATGTTTACACTGTATATAGAGGGAGCCATGTTTACACGGTATATAGAGGGAAGCCATGTTACTCTGTATATAGAGGGAGCCATGTTATTCTGTATATAGAGGGAGCCATGTTACTCTGTATATAGAGGGAGCCATGTTATTCTGTATATAGAGGGAGCCATGTTTACACGGTATATAGAGGGAAGCCATGTTACTCTGTATATAGAGAGGAGCTGTGTTTACACGGTATATAGAGGGGAGCCATGTTACTCTGTATATAGAGAGGAGCCATGTTTACACTGTATATAGACGGAACCATGTTACTCTGTATATAGAGAGGAGCCATGTTTACACTGTATATAGAGGGGAGCCATGTTACTCTGTATATAGGGGGAAGCCATGTTACTCTGTATATAGAGGGAGCCATGTTATTCTGTATATAGAGGGAGCCATGTTTACACGGTATATGGAGGGAAGCCATGTTACTCTGTATATAGAGAGGAGCCGTGTTTACACTGTATATAGAGAGGAGCCATGTTTACACTGTATATAGAGGGAACCATGTTACTCTGTATATAGAGAGGAGCCATGTTTACACTGTATATAGAGGGGAGCCATGTTACTCTGTATATAGAGGGGAGCCATGTTTACCCCCTTCACGACGGGTGACGGACGAGGTCCGTCATCCAGGGGATACCCTTAACGACGGGTGACGGACCTCGTCCGTCACGCGGTAAAATTAACCCCAGATCGCCGCAATCGCGGCGATCGTGGGGTTAATGGTGCTCCGGTCTGCCTCTGCATTAGAGGCAGACCGGGAGCACCGGATCGGGCTGTCCCAGTACATGTGCCCGCTCTGACAGCATGTCTGAGCGGGCACATGTGCTCTGCATACTCACCTCCGCCTCCCTGCACTTCCGGGTTCAGTGTGAAGTGCAGGGAGACGGATCAGTGCTGATCCTGCCCCCTGGTGTTCCAAAAATAAAGTTTATTTAAAATCCCACCCCCCTTTACCACCCCTTTACCATTTTAATAAAAAATTAACCCCTTCCCTGCCAATTGATCACTGACTACAGTGATCAATTGGCAGGGATTACATTTTAATATGATCTGATTTTTTTTTTTAACCCCTGAGGGTTAATTCTTTTTTTTTTTAACCCTCAGGGGTTAAATTTATTTTATTAATTAATTTAAATATTTTAAAATTATAAATCTAGCTGGGGAGGGTGGAAGTTAGTGGGGAATTGGGGGATTTAGTGTTAGGCTAACTAGGGGTTAACGTTAAAAAAAGTTTTAAAATAAGCTTTAAAAAGTTAAAAAATTAAGTTAAAAAAAAGTTTTAATAACGTTTAAGTAAAAAATTTAAAAAAAAAAACCCTTTACCCAGTCCAAATAAAAATTAACCCATTCCCTGCCAGTCTATCACTACCTACAGTGATCAAAATACAGATCACAGTATTATACTGTGATCTAATTTTTTTTTAACCCCTGACGATTAACTTTTATTTATTTTTTAACCCTCAGGGGTTAAATTAATTTAATTAACTAATTTAAATATTGTATAATTAAATATTTTGCTAGCTGGGGTGGGTGGGAGTTATGGGAAAATGGGGAATTTACTGTTAGTGCTGCTTACTGCTAGTTAGGGGTTAACGGTAAAAGAAAAAGCTTAGAAAAATGTTAAATCTGTAAAAAAAAGTTTTACGAAAGTTTAGGAAACTTTAAAAAAATGAATAAGCAAAACAAAAGTTGAAAAAATAGTTTTAAAAAGTAAAAAAGTTTGAAAAAGTTAAAAAATTAATTTAATAACGCTCATTACCACTACACCTGGTACAAGCTAGCGGAAAAATGATCCCACGCTAAGGTTCAAAATATGCCTTTTGAAATACCCTGGGATGTCTTCTTTAAGAAATGGTATGCCTTTATGGGGTATTTGGATTATATAGCCTGGTAAAATACTCTAAAATGGGACATGGGCACAGCGTAAAAATTTTAAGTTTGAAAAATAATGGAATGGCTGTGTCCCAAATGTGCCCCTCCGATGTCCACATATACCTGGCAAAGGTACATACGGGGGTATTTTTGTACTCAGCCGACATAACTGAGCAACATATAAAGTATTATAGAGTGGTGGTACACATAAGGTTTGCAAAATATACTGTGCAAACTCACTTTGTGTGTCAAAAAGACAGAAAAAACGCTTATTACCACTACACCTGGTACAAGCTAGCGGAAAAATGATCCCACACTAAGGTTCAAAATATGCCTTTTGAAATACCCTGGGATGTCTTCTTTAAGAAATGGTATGGCTTTATGGGGTATTTGGATTATATAGCCTGGTAAAATACTCTAAAATGGGACATGGGCACAGCGTAAAAATTTAAAGTTTGAAAAAAAATGGAATGGCTGTGTCCCAAATGTGCCCCTCCGATGTCCACATATACCTGGCAAAGGTACATACGGGGGTATTTTTGTACTCAGCCGACATAGCTGAGCAACATATAAAGTATTATAGAGTGGTGGTACACATAAGGTTTGCAAAATATACTGTGCAAACTCACTTTGTGTGTCAAAAAGGCAGAAAAAACGCTTATTACCACTACACCTGGTACAAGCTAGCGGAAAAATGATCCCACACTAAGGTTCAAAATATGCCTTTTGAAATACCCTGGGATGTCTTCTTTAAGAAATGGTATGGCTTTATGGGGTATTTGGATTTTATAGCCTGGTAAAATACTCTAAAATGGGACATGGGCATAGCGTAAAAATTTAAAGTTTGAAAAAAAATGGAATGGCTGTGTCCCAAATGTGCCCCTCCGATGTCCACATATACCTGGCAAAGGTACATACGGGGGTATTTTTATACTCAGCTGACATAGCTGAGCAACATATGAAGTATTATACAGTCGTAGCACACATAAGGTTTGCAAAATATACTGTGCAAACTCACTTTGTGTGTCAAAAAGGCAGAAAAAACGCTCATTACCACTACACCTGGTACAAGCTAGCGGAAAAATTATCCCACGCTAAGGTTCAAAATATGCCTTTTGAAATACCCTGGGGTGTCTACTTTAAGAAATGGTAGGCCTTTGTGGGGTAGTTTGAATTCAAAACTTACGAAGATGCTTGGAAATTGCACATAGGCCCAGCGTCAAAATTCAAAGTTCTGTAAAAACTGATATGGCTTGGTCTCCAATATGCCACTGTAGCTTCACAAAATAGTGCCAAAGACATTCATTGGGGATGTCTTTTTACTCAGAAGACTTAGCTGAGCATAATTTGGAGGTTTTGAACTTAGTGGCACATATGAAATATACAAAATGCCCAGAAAAAATGCAATCCGTATGTCAAAAAATGCACAAAATTATTTTTTACCACATACTTTGGCATATATTGGTGAAAAAATGGGGGCATGCTAAGGCACAATATGCACCTTATGATATACCCTGGAGTGTCTACTTTTACAAATGGTAGGCCTTTGTGGTTTTTTTTTGAACATTCAAACTGTTATAATACCCCAAATGGAAGCATAGGCTCATTAAATCCGTCTCTCAAAATTCTACTGTGAATACTGAAAAGGACAGGTCTCCTGTATGGCACTGTAGCTTCACGAAATAGTGCCATAGACATACAATGGGGGTGTCCTTTTACTCAGAAGACTTAGCTGAGCATAATTTGGGGGGTTTGAACTTAGTGGCACATATGAAATATACAAAATGCCCAGCAAAAATGCAACCCGTATGTAAAAAATGCACAAAATTATTTTTTACCACATACTTTGGCATGTAATGGTAAAAAAATGGGGGCATGTTAAGGCACAATATGCACCTTATGAGATACCGTGGAGTGTCTACTTTTACAAATGGTAGGCCTTTGTGGGGGTTTTTGAACAGTCAAACTGTTATAATACCCCAAATGGAAGCATAGGCTCATTAAATCCGTCTCTCAAAATTCTACTGTGAATACTGAAAAGGACAGGTCTCCTATATGGCACTGTAGCTTCACGAAATAGTGCCAAAGACATACAATGGGGGTACCGTTGTACTCAGCAGAAGTAACTGAACACATAATAAAACTTTGTACAGGAATAGCACACACCAACTTTACAAAATACACATGAGAAGTTCTTTGTTATACGTTTGTGTGCGAAAACCCCCAAAAAACACAATTTTACTCCAATATTTAGCAGAGGTTGGCGGTAAAATGGCTACGTAGAAAGTGTCAAAACAACCTTAGGTAAATAGCCTGTGATGTCTACTTTATATAAATATATACTTTTGTGTGGCAATTTTGTTTTATTTTATGGCTATTAGGCTTACAAGACAAACATACCAAATTCTAAAATCGCTCCACATTAAAATTTTATTTTACTCCTTGTGCTTTGTGACCTGTAACTACCAAAAAAAACTTAAAATCCCAGACACATTATATATTCTGTAAATCAGAACAAATAAATGAATTTATTTTTAATTACTTTCCTTAACCTGCACTAATTATGCACACATTATGATTGCAAAAACTGTAAAAAAAAACCAATATTTTTCTTTTTTTTGCATTTTTCTGTATTTTTTTTATAATAAGTAAGCATTTATATATATATATATGTTATATCAAATTAAAGCCCTTTCTGTCCTTTAAAAAACAGTATATAATATGTGCCGGTGCAATAAATGAGAGAGATGCAAATTGCAGTTGAACGCAAACAGCAAGAAAATGCAAAAATTGCTTGTGTCATTAAGCGTAAGTCAAGCTTCTGAAGCTCTGTCCTTAAGGGGTTAAACTGTATATAGAGGGAGCCATGTTTACACGGTATATAGAGGGAAGCCATGTTACTCTGTATATAGAGGGAGCCATGTTATTCTGTATATAGAGGGAGCCATGTTATTCTGTATATAGAGGGAGCCGTGTTTACACGGTATATAGAGGGAAGCCATGTTACACTGTATATAGAGAGGAGCCATGTTTACACTGTATATAGAGGGAACCATGTTACTCTGTATATAGAGAGGAGCCATGTTTACACTGTATATAGAGGGGAGCCATGTTTACACTGTATATAGAGGGAGCCATGTTTACACGGTATATAGAGGGAAGCCATGTTACTCTGTATATAGAGGGAGCCATGTTACTCTGTATATAGAGGGAGCCATGTTTACACGGTATATGGAGGGAAGCCATGTTACTCTGTATATAGAGAGGAGCCGTGTTTACACTGTATATAGAGGGGAGCCATGTTACACTGTATATAGAGAGGAGCCATGTTTACACTGTATATAGAGGGAACCATGTTACTCTGTATATAGAGAGGAGCCATGTTCACACTGTATATAGAGGGGAGCCATGTTACTCTGTATATAGAGGGGAGCCATGTTTACACTGTATATAGAGGGAGCCATGTTTACACGGTATATAGAGGGAAGCCATGTTACTCTGTATATAGAGGGAGCCATGTTATTCTGTATATAGAGGGAGCCATGTTACTCTGTATATAGAGTGAGCCATGTTACTCTGTATATAGAGGGAGCCATGTTATTCTGTATATAGAGGGAGCCATGTTTACACAGCATATAGAGGGAAGCCATGTTACTCTGTATATAGAGAGGAGCCGTGTTTACACTGTATATAGAGGGGAGCCATGTTACTCTGTATATAGAGAGGAGCCATGTTTACACTGTATATAGAGGGGAGCCATGTTACTCTGTATATAGAGGGGAGCCATGTTACACTGTATATAGAGGGAGCCATGTTTCTCTGTATATAGAGGGAGCCATGTTATTCTGTATATAGAGGGAGCCATGTTTACACGGTATATAGAGGGAGCCATGTTTACACGGTATATAGAGGGAAGCCATGTTACTCTGTATATAGAGAGGAGCCATGTTTACACTGTATATAGAGGGGAGCTATGTTTCTCTGTATATAGAGGGGAGCCATGTTACACTGTATATAGAGGGAGCCATGTTACTCTGTATATAGAAGGAGCCATGTTTACACTGTATATAGAGGGGAGCCATGTTACTCTGTATATAGAGGGGAGCCATGTTTACACTGTATATAGAGGGAGCCATGTTTACACGGTATATAGAGGGAAGCCATGTTACTCTGTATATAGAGGGAGCCATGTTATTCTGTATATAGAGGGAGCCATGTTACTCTGTATATAGAGGGAGCCATGTTATTCTGTATATAGAGGGAGCCATGTTTACACGGTATATAGAGGGAAGCCATGTTACTCTGTATATAGAGAGGAGCCGTGTTTACACGGTATATAGAGGGGAGCCATGTTACTCTGTATATAGAGAGGAGCCATGTTTACACTGTAT
Organism: Pelobates fuscus; assembly: GCF_036172605.1. NCBI lineage: Eukaryota > Metazoa > Chordata > Amphibia > Anura > Pelobatidae > Pelobates > Pelobates fuscus. The sequence continues at coordinate 228,258,314 of NC_086322.1, forward strand.
ATAGACGGAACCATGTTACTCTGTATATAGAGAGGAGCGATGTTTACACTGTATATAGAGGGGAGCCATGTTACTCTGTATATAGAGGGAAGCCATGTTACTCTGTATATAGAGGGAGCCATGTTATTCTGTATATAGAGGGAGCCATGTTTACACGGTATATGGAGGGAAGCCATGTTACTCTGTATATAGAGAGGAGCCGTGTTTACACTGTATATAGAGGGGAGCCATGTTACACTGTATATAGAGAGGAGCCATGTTTACACTGTATATAGAGGGAACCATGTTACTCTGTATATAGAGAGGAGCCATGTTTACACTGTATAGAGAGGGGAGCCATGTTACTCTGTATATAGAGGGGAGCCATGTTTACACTGTATATAGAGGGAGCCATGTTTACACGGTATATAGAGGGAAGCCATGCTACTCTGTATATAGAGGGAGCCATGTTATTCTGTATATAGAGGGAGCCATGTTTACACGGTATATGGAGGGAAGCCATGTTACTCTGTATATAGAGAGGAGCCGTGTTTACACTGTATATAGAGGGGAGCCATGTTACACTGTATATAGAGAGGAGCCATGTTTACACTCTATATAGAGGGAACCATGTTACTCTGTATATAGAGAGGAGCCATGTTTACACTGTTTATAGAGGGGAGCCATGTTACTCTGTATATAGAGGGGAGCCATGTTTACACTGTATATAGAGGGAGCCATGTTTACACGGTATATAGAGGGAAGCCATGTTACTCTGTATATAGAGGGAGCCATGTTATTCTGTATATAGAGGGAGCCATGTTACTCTGTATATAGAGTGAGCCATGTTACTCTGTATATAGAGGGAGCCATGTTATTCTGTATATAGAGGGAGCCATGTTTACACAGCATATAGAGGGAAGCCATGTTACTCTGTATATAGAGAGGAGCCGTGTTTACACTGTATATAGAGGGGAGCCATGTTACTCTGTATATAGAGAGGAGCCATGTTTACACTGTATATAGAGGGGAGCCATGTTACTCTGTATATAGAGGGGAGCCATGTTACACTGTATATAGAGGGAGCCATGTTTCTCTGTATATAGAGGGAGCCATGTTATTCTGTATATAGAGGGAGCCATGTTTACACGGTATATAGAGGGAAGCCATGTTTACACTGTATATAGAGGGGAGCTATGTTACTCTGTATATAGAGGGGAGCCATGTTACACTGTATATAGAGGGAGCCATGTTACTCTGTATATAGAGGGAGCCATGTTTACACTGTATATAGAGGGGAGCCATGTTACTCTGTATATAGAGGGGAGCCATGTATATAGAGTGAGCCATGTTACTCTGTATATAGAGGGAGCCATGTTATTCTGTATATAGAGGGAGCCATGTTTACACAGCATATAGAGGGAAGCCATGTTACTCTGTATATAGAGAGGAGCCGTGTTTACACTGTATATAGAGGGGAGCCATGTTACTCTGTATATAGAGAGGAGCCATGTTTACACTGTATATAGAGGGGAGCCATGTTACTCTGTATATAGAGGGGAGCCATGTTACTCTGTATATAGAGGGGAGCCATGTTACTCTGTATATAGAGGGAGCCATGTTACACTGTATATAGAGGGAGCCATGTTTCTCTGTATATAGAGGGAGCCATGTTATTCTGTATATAGAGGGAGCCATGTTTACACGGTATATAGAGGGAAGCCATGTTACTCTGTATATAGAGATGAGCCATGTTTACACTGTATATAGAGGGGAGCTATGTTACTCTGTATATAGAGGGGAGCCATGTTACACTGTATATAGAGGGAGCCATGTTACTCTGTATATAGAGGGAGCCATGTTTACACTGTATATAGAGGGGAGCCATGTTACTCTGTATATAGAGAGGAGCCGTGTTTACACTGTATATAGAGGGGAGCCATGTTACTCTGTATATAGAGCGGAGCCATGTTTACACTGTATATAGAGGGGAGCCATGTTACTCTGTATATAGAGGGGAGCCATGTTTACACTGTATATAGAGGGAGCCATGTTTACACGGTATATAGAGGGAAGCCATGTTACTCTGTATATAGAGGGAGCCATGTTATTCTGTATATAGAGGGAGCCATGTTACTCTGTATATAGAGGGAGCCATGTTATTCTGTATATAGAGGGAGCCATGCTTACACGGTATATAGAGGGAAGCCATGTTACTCTGTATATAGAGAGGAGCCGTGTTTACACAGTATATAGAGGGGAGCCATGTTACTCTGTATATAGAGAGGAGCCATGTTTACACTGTATATAGAGGGAACCATGTTACTCTGTATATAGAGAGGAGCCATGTTTACACTGTATATAGAGGGGAGCCATGTTACTCTGTATATAGAGGGAAGCCATGTTACTCTGTATATAGAGGGGGCCATGTTATTCTGTATATAGAGGGAGCCATGTTTACACGGTATATGGAGGGAAGCCATGTTACTCTGTATATAGAGAGGAGCCGTGTTTACACTGTATATAGAGGGGAGCCATGTTACACTGTATATAGAGAGGAGCCATGTTTACACTGTATATAGAGGGAACCATGTTACTCTGTATATAGAGAGGAGCCATGTTTACACTGTATATAGAGGGGAGCCATGTTACTCTGTATATAGAGGGGAGCCATGTTTACACTGTATATAGAGGGAGCCATGTTTACACGGTATATAGAGGGAAGCCATGTTACTCTGTATATAGAGGGAGCCATGTTATTCTGTATATAGAGGGAGCCATGTTACTCTGTATATAGAGTGAGCCATGTTACTCTGTATATAGAGGGAGCCATGTTATTCTGTATATAGAGGGAGCCATGTTTACACAGCATATAGAGGGAAGCCATGTTACTCTGTATATAGAGAGGAGCCGTGTTTACACTGTATATAGAGGGGAGCCATGTTACTCTGTATATAGAGAGGAGCCATGTTTACACTGTATATAGAGGGGAGCCATGTTACTCTGTATATAGAGGGGAGCCATGTTACACTGTATATAGAGGGAGCCATGTTTCTCTGTATATAGAGGGAGCCATGTTATTCTGTATATAGAGGGAGCCATGTTTACACGGTATATAGAGGGAGCCATGTTTACACGGTATATAGAGGGAAGCCATGTTACTCTGTATATAGAGAGGAGCCATGTTTACACTGTATATAGAGGGGAGCTATGTTTCTCTGTATATAGAGGGGAGCCATGTTACACTGTATATAGAGGGAGCCATGTTACTCTGTATATAGAAGGAGCCATGTTTACACTGTATATAGAGGGGAGCCATGTTACTCTGTATATAGAGGGGAGCCATGTTTACACTGTATATAGAGGGAGCCATGTTTACACGGTATATAGAGGGAAGCCATGTTACTCTGTATATAGAGGGAGCCATGTTATTCTGTATATAGAGGGAGCCATGTTACTCTGTATATAGAGGGAGCCATGTTATTCTGTATATAGAGGGAGCCATGTTTACACGGTATATAGAGGGAAGCCATGTTACTCTGTATATAGAGAGGAGCCGTGTTTACACGGTATATAGAGGGGAGCCATGTTACTCTGTATATAGAGAGGAGCCATGTTTACACTGTATATAGACGGAACCATGTTACTCTGTATATAGAGAGGAGCGATGTTTACACTGTATATAGAGGGGAGCCATGTTACTCTGTATATAGAGGGAAGCCATGTTACTCTGTATATAGAGGGAGCCATGTTATTCTGTATATAGAGGGAGCCATGTTTACACGGTATATGGAGGGAAGCCATGTTACTCTGTATATAGAGAGGAGCCGTGTTTACACTGTATATAGAGGGGAGCCATGTTACACTGTATATAGAGAGGAGCCATGTTTACACTGTATATAGAGGGAACCATGTTACTCTGTATATAGAGAGGAGCCATGTTTACACTGTATAGAGAGGGGAGCCATGTTACTCTGTATATAGAGGGGAGCCATGTTTACACTGTATATAGAGGGAGCCATGTTTACACGGTATATAGAGGGAAGCCATGCTACTCTGTATATAGAGGGAGCCATGTTATTCTGTATATAGAGGGAGCCATGTTTACACGGTATATGGAGGGAAGCCATGTTACTCTGTATATAGAGAGGAGCCGTGTTTACACTGTATATAGAGGGGAGCCATGTTACACTGTATATAGAGAGGAGCCATGTTTACACTGTATATAGAGGGAACCATGTTACTCTGTATATAGAGAGGAGCCATGTTTACACTGTTTATAGAGGGGAGCCATGTTACTCTGTATATAGAGGGGAGCCATGTTTACACTGTATATAGAGGGAGCCATGTTTACACGGTATATAGAGGGAAGCCATGTTACTCTGTATATAGAGGGAGCCATGTTATTCTGTATATAGAGGGAGCCATGTTACTCTGTATATAGAGTGAGCCATGTTACTCTGTATATAGAGGGAGCCATGTTATTCTGTATATAGAGGGAGCCATGTTTACACAGCATATAGAGGGAAGCCATGTTACTCTGTATATAGAGAGGAGCCGTGTTTACACTGTATATAGAGGGGAGCCATGTTACTCTGTATATAGAGAGGAGCCATGTTTACACTGTATATAGAGGGGAGCCATGTTACTCTGTATATAGAGGGGAGCCATGTTACACTGTATATAGAGGGAGCCATGTTTCTCTGTATATAGAGGGAGCCATGTTATTCTGTATATAGAGGGAGCCATGTTTACACGGTATATAGAGGGAAGCCATGTTTACACTGTATATAGAGGGGAGCTATGTTACTCTGTATATAGAGGGGAGCCATGTTACACTGTATATAGAGGGAGCCATGTTACTCTGTATATAGAGGGAGCCATGTTTACACTGTATATAGAGGGGAGCCATGTTACTCTGTATATAGAGGGGAGCCATGTATATAGAGTGAGCCATGTTACTCTGTATATAGAGGGAGCCATGTTATTCTGTATATAGAGGGAGCCATGTTTACACAGCATATAGAGGGAAGCCATGTTACTCTGTATATAGAGAGGAGCCGTGTTTACACTGTATATAGAGGGGAGCCATGTTACTCTGTATATAGAGAGGAGCCATGTTTACACTGTATATAGAGGGGAGCCATGTTACTCTGTATATAGAGGGGAGCCATGTTACTCTGTATATAGAGGGGAGCCATGTTACTCTGTATATAGAGGGAGCCATGTTACACTGTATATAGAGGGAGCCATGTTTCTCTGTATATAGAGGGAGCCATGTTATTCTGTATATAGAGGGAGCCATGTTTACACGGTATATAGAGGGAAGCCATGTTACTCTGTATATAGAGATGAGCCATGTTTACACTGTATATAGAGGGGAGCTATGTTACTCTGTATATAGAGGGGAGCCATGTTACACTGTATATAGAGGGAGCCATGTTACTCTGTATATAGAGGGAGCCATGTTTACACTGTATATAGAGGGGAGCCATGTTACTCTGTATATAGAGAGGAGCCGTGTTTACACTGTATATAGAGGGGAGCCATGTTACTCTGTATATAGAGAGGAGCCATGTTTACACTGTATATAGAGGGGAGCCATGTTACTCTGTATATAGAGGGGAGCCATGTTTACACTGTATATAGAGGGAGCCATGTTTACACGGTATATAGAGGGAAGCCATGTTACTCTGTATATAGAGGGAGCCATGTTATTCTGTATATAGAGGGAGCCATGTTACTCTGTATATAGAGGGAGCCATGTTATTCTGTATATAGAGGGAGCCATGCTTACACGGTATATAGAGGGAAGCCATGTTACTCTGTATATAGAGAGGAGCCGTGTTTACACAGTATATAGAGGGGAGCCATGTTACTCTGTATATAGAGAGGAGCCATGTTTACACTGTATATAGAGGGAACCATGTTACTCTGTATATAGAGAGGAGCCATGTTTACACTGTATATAGAGGGGAGCCATGTTACTCTGTATATAGAGGGAAGCCATGTTACTCTGTATATAGAGGGGGCCATGTTATTCTGTATATAGAGGGAGCCATGTTTACACGGTATATGGAGGGAAGCCATGTTACTCTGTATATAGAGAGGAGCCGTGTTTACACTGTATATAGAGGGGAGCCATGTTACACTGTATATAGAGAGGAGCCATGTTTACACTGTATATAGAGGGAACCATGTTACTCTGTATATAGAGAGGAGCCATGTTTACACTGTATATAGAGGGGAGCCATGTTACTCTGTATATAGAGGGGAGCCATGTTTACACTGTATATAGAGGGAGCCATGTTTACACGGTATATAGAGGGAAGCCATGTTACTCTGTATATAGAGGGAGCCATGTTATTCTGTATATAGAGGGAGCCATGTTACTCTGTATATAGAGTGAGCCATGTTACTCTGTATATAGAGGGAGCCATGTTATTCTGTATATAGAGGGAGCCATGTTTACACAGCATATAGAGGGAAGCCATGTTACTCTGTATATAGAGAGGAGCCGTGTTTACACTGTATATAGAGGGGAGCCATGTTACTCTGTATATAGAGAGGAGCCATGTTTACACTGTATATTGTAACGAGTATATACCCCTACACGCAGGATCCAGCAAAACAGAAGACAGCACAGAGGAGAGATACGTCTACCGGACCTTAGAGTGGCCGGACTCGACGTAAAGGAGAAGTACAGAGTCAGGAGCGATCCGAGGTCAAGGGCACAAAGAGACAGCGTAAACGAGAACTAGCCGGGGTCTGGTACACAGGAATCAGCAAGCCGGCAAACAGTACAGACAAGGATAAAGCGAAAACGAAGTCAGAATACAAAGCCAAGGTCAAGTACGGAGAAACACAACTGAATACAACAAGCACTAAAGGGAACTGTAGCAGAAACCACGATAGGGCAAGGAACTAAGGGAAAAGGGTAAGTATAAGTAGTCTTCAAACTAACGTGATTGGCTCCTGTCACTTCCACTCCCCCAACAGGTAAGTGTATGGGGTGATTGGCGTGACAGGAGCCAATGGGAGCCTTTTTGCAATTTAGGCTCCCACTGTCTCTTTAAGAGCGCGCCCGAGATTCGCGGCGCGCTCTTAGCTGCAGGCGGGACACGTGACCGCTTCTCGCGGTCACTGCCCGCCTTCCTGTTTGAGCAGTCGGATGAGCCGCGCGCGGCTCGTGCAGCCGCAGGACCGCGCGCGGCTTGAAGAGAGGACCGCGGCCGGCCCCCGGATAAGGTAAGTACCGCTACAGTACCCCCCCCTGAGGACACGCCCTCCGGGCGGGCAGGACCAGGTCTGGCAGGAAAACGCGAATGGAAAGAACGTACAAGGCGGGGAGCATGAACAGCATCCGCAGAAATCCAACTGCGCTCCTCAGGCCCATAACCCTTCCAATGTACCAAGTACTGAAGCCGACCCCTGAGGAAACGAGAGTCAATAACAGCAGACACTTCGAACTCCTCATGACCCTCCACAGAGACAGGAGGGGGAGGGGGTGTACTCCGGGTATAGCGGTTGCGTACGTAAGGCTTCAACAACGAGGTGTGAAATACATTGGGTATACGCAGATTTTTAGGCAGACCCAAGGCATAAGAAACGGGATTAACCTTATGTATAATGCGATAAGGACCAATGAAGCGGGGAGCCAATTTCATAGAAGGCACCCGGAGGCGAATATTCCGTGTGGAAAGCAAAACCCTGTCCCCCACAACATAGGAAGGAGCCGCTCTGCGATGCTTGTCAGCCTGAGCCTTCTGGCGGGCAGCAGAGTCCACCAAAGAACGCTGAACCTGCTCCCAAGTATTACGCAAACCAGCCAAATGCTCATCCAGAACTGGCATGCCCTGTGAGGAGAATGCAGCCGGAAGAACAACGGGATGCTGGCCATAGACAACGTAAAAAGGGCTTTTGCCGGAAGAATCATGAGTGGCGTTATTCCGAGCAAATTCAGCCCAAGGGAGCAGGTCAGACCAATTGTCCTGATGGTGAGACACAAAACAACGGAGGTACTGCTCCAGAGACTGGTTGGCACGTTCAGCAGCTCCATTAGACTGGGGATGGTAAGCGGAAGAAAATGAGAGGGAAATACCCATCTCCGAACAAAAGGCTTTCCAGAACCTGGAAATAAATTGGCTACCCCTATCGGATACAATAGATAAGGGAATACCATGTAATCGAAACACTTCTTTAGCGAAGATAAGAGCCAGTTCCTTGGAAGTGGGCAACTTGCGAAGAGACACAAAGTGAGCCATTTTGGAAAACCGATCTACTATCATTAGGATGACTGTGTTACCATTCGAAGGGGGTAATTCAACAATAAAATCCATTGATAGATTAGACCAAGGTCTCTCGGGAACGGGTAACGGAAGCAACAGCCCACAAGGAACTCTACGAGAGGTTTTCATACATGCACAAGTAGAACAAGCACTTATATAGTCAGTAACATCCTTACGTAAGGTATCCCACCAGAAATACCGAGAAACGGCTGACACTGTTTTGGAAATACCAGGATGTCCAGCAGTCTTAGTATCGTGATACAGTGACAGAATATCCCGTCTCTCGGGAACGTCAACGAACAATTTATCATTAGGCCTCTCGCCAGGTGCCATGCTCTGTTTCGCTTGTATGGCCTGCAAGAGGGACGAGGAAATAGACAATATAGTAGTTGCTATTATCCTGTCTGGGGGAATGACAGGAGTGACATCAATCTCCTGTTTGTCAATAGTCTCGAATTGTCTGGACAGAGCGTCCGCTTTAGTGTTCCGGTCGCCTGGCCTATAGGTTATTATATAATTAAAATGAGACAAGAACAGTGACCACCTAGCCTGCCTGGAAGACAATCTTTTAGCTTCGCTAAGGTAGGACAGGTTCTTATGATCCGTAAATATGAGGATGGGATCCTTAGTGCCTTCTAACAAATGTCTCCATTCTTTGAGTGCTAAAATGATAGCAAGGAGTTCGCGATTACCCACATCATAATTCCTTTCTGCTTTGGACATTTGTTTAGAAAAGAAGCCACAAGGATGCAATGGCTTGTCAGGAGACTCTCTTTGGGATAAGACAGCACCTACCCCTATATCGGAAGCATCAACCTCAAGTATATACGGCAATGAGGGGACAGGATGCTGTAAAATAGGGGCAGAGGCGAACGTAGTCTTAAGAAAGTCAAAAGCCTGAAGTGCCTCAGTAGACCAGACACGTGTATTGCCATCCTTTTTAGTCATACGAGTAATAGGCGCTACTATAGACGAAAAACCTTTGATAAAACGTCTATAATAATTAGAGAAACCCAGAAAACGCTGGATGGCTTTCAGACCTTGCGGCAGAGGCCATTCTATGACCGCAGCGAGCTTCTGGGGATCCATCCGAAAACCCTCAGCGGAAATCAAATACCCTAAAAACTGGACCTCGGATTGGTCGAATAGACATTTTTCTAATTTGCAATAAAGACCATTAGCAAGAAGGGTCTTCAGAACTGTCGTAACATGTCTGTGATGAGTGTGAATGTCTGTAGAATATATTAAAATGTCATCCAAGTACACAATAACAAATGAGTGAATAAAGTCCCTTAAGACATCATTAATAAATTCTTGGAACACTGCTGGGGCATTGCAAAGCCCAAATGGCATGACGGTATACTCATAATGACCTGACCGAGTGTTAAAGGCTGTCTTCCATTCGTGGTCCTTTTTTATACGTATCAAATTGTATGCTCCTCTAAGATCTAATTTGGTGAATACCGTAGCATGTTTGAGCCTGTCAAACAATTCTGTTATTAACGGTATAGGGTAAGCATTTTTGATGGTGATTTTATTAAGACCTCTATAATCAATGCAAGGTCTTAAATCACCTTCTTTCTTCGATACAAAGAAGAACCCCGCTCCAGCCGGAGAAGAGGATCTCCTAATAAATCCCTTTTCTAATGATTCTTTAATGTACTCCTCCATGACACGGTTTTCTTGAACCGATAGGGGGTACACCCTGCCCTTGGGAGGTATAGTACCAGGCAACAAATCAATAGCACAATCGTAGGGTCTGTGAGGCGGTAATTTGTCAGCCTCTCTTTTATCAAAGACAGTCTTTAAAGTTAAATACTGAGAGGGTATAGCCGTAGATAAAGGAGGAACAGTAGGAACGTTAATAGAATTCACAGGCGTGACTTCAATAGTACATGACTCATGGCAGGCTTCACTCCATGATTTTATCTGCCCTGTCTCCCAGTCAAAAATGGGATTGTGGGCACGTAACCATGGATACCCTAATACCAACTGTGAAGAGGGAGAGGTGATGACCTGGAACCGAATGGTTTCATAGTGTAGAACCCCTGTGTACATGTGTAGCGGTGCAGTCTCGTGAGTAACAACTGGAGATATCAATGGTCTACCATCTATGGCCTCAACGGCCAAGGGTATCTCCTTCTCCCTGATGGGAATATTGTTTTTCTTTACAAAACCAGAGTCTATAAAATTCTCAGCTGCCCCAGAGTCAACCAGGGCGTATATGTTTTCAACTATACAACTCTCTCCCATATGTAAAGAAACAGGGAGAAGCAGTCGGTTAGGAGGCAATGTAGGAGACTTAGAAATCACACCCAAGGCCAGTCCCCTATAAGGTCTTAGGTGCGAGAGTTTTCCGGGAGCAGAGGACACTCCTTTACCATATGTTCTCTCCTACCACAATATAGGCAGAGTCCCTCTCTTCTCCTATGTAATTTTTCATTATCAGAGAGTTTGGCAACCCCTAATTGCATTGGCTCCTCTTCAGATACTTTTACACTCTCCGGTGGATTAACTCTGGGGTGAATAGGCGTAACAAAACTTCTATTCCTGTTCTTGGTATAGAGCCTGTCCCGAATCCTATTATCTATATCGATGAGGTAGTCAATAAGGTCCTCTAAGGCAACAGGAAGTTCCTTAGCCGCTACCTCATCCAATATAGAATCTGATAAGCCTTCCATGAAGGCAGTAGTTAACCCATTATTGGTCCAATCGACCTGTGAGGCAAGGGTACGAAACTGTATAGCGTAATCAGCCACAGACCTAGAACCCTGTTTAACCCTCATTAATGCTCTAGCGGCATTCTTAGACCTTTTCATAGTGTCAAAAGTTCTGCGAAAAGCTGTTAGGAAACTGTGAAAGTTATGCACCATAGGTCCATTAGCCTCCCAAATAGGGTTTGCCCATTCAAGTGCTTTGTCGGTAAGTTGGTGCATAAAGAACCCAACTTTGGACCTCTCTGTGGGAAATGAACGTGGATACATTTCAAAATGAAACTCTATTTGGTTAATGAACCCTCTGCATGTCTTAGAATCCCCTCCATACCTAGGAGGAGGCGTTAAATGTGCTGTAGCATTAGGCATAGTCGATACTTCAGGAAGCAGGGGTGCAGGAGGGTTAGGTGCGGTTGCTGGAATGGTTCTAGCTAAGAGCGTCTGGAGAGCCTGAGCTATTTGATCCATACGGTGATCCTGCTCTACAAATCTAGCCTCATGGGTCGCCATCTGTTGAGCTAAATCTGCGGGGTCCATGGCCCTATCGTAATGTAACGAGTATATACCCCTACACGCAGGATCCAGCAAAACAGAAGACAGCACAGAGGAGAGATACGTCTACCGGACCTTAGAGTGGCCGGACTCGACGTAAAGGAGAAGTACAGAGTCAGGAGCGATCCGAGGTCAAGGGCACAAAGAGACAGCGTAAACGAGAACTAGCCGGGGTCTGGTACACAGGAATCAGCAAGCCGGCAAACAGTACAGACAAGGATAAAGCGAAAACGAAGTCAGAATACAAAGCCAAGGTCAAGTACGGAGAAACACAACTGAATACAACAAGCACTAAAGGGAACTGTAGCAGAAACCACGATAGGGCAAGGAACTAAGGGAAAAGGGTAAGTATAAGTAGTCTTCAAACTAACGTGATTGGCTCCTGTCACTTCCACTCCCCCAACAGGTAAGTGTATGGGGTGATTGGCGTGACAGGAGCCAATGGGAGCCTTTTTGCAATTTAGGCTCCCACTGTCTCTTTAAGAGCGCGCCCGAGATTCGCGGCGCGCTCTTAGCTGCAGGCGGGACACGTGACCGCTTCTCGCGGTCACTGCCCGCCTTCCTGTTTGAGCAGTCGGATGAGCCGCGCGCGGCTCGTGCAGCCGCAGGACCGCGCGCGGCTTGAAGAGAGGACCGCGGCCGGCCCCCGGATAAGGTAAGTACCGCTACATATATAGAGGGGAGCCATGTTACTCTGTATATAGAGGGGAGCCATGTTACACTGTATATAGAGGTGTGGTGGAATCTCGGTAAAAATAAATTTAGTAGGCCGAGATTACCACGTGGCATGTGTACGTGCATATGCTGACGTATCGATCAGTTGGTTGCACGAGGCAAGATACGATCAGTAGTGTACGGAGCATGTGCAAGAATACAGGATATAGTATTCCCCCTCCTCCATTGTGCTGGACAAGCCATGCGGTCAAACAGGAAGTTAATTCTTATTTGTGTTGATTGGTCAAGGGAATGTGCGGGTGGAGCTTAATATGGGAGGAGTTATATGCCTATATAAGGAGCCTGCACTATTGTCCGGGGCTCAGAATTTGCTGTATTTTGGTGACATTAGTCCCTCTGAGTCCCGATCGGTGATCCAATAAAGAATCTCTTCCTTCCTGAAGAAACCTGTGTCCATCTCTCTGTGCTTGGCTTCCGTCAGTTTCTCCGGTATCATTTGGTGCATTGGCCGGGAAGCTCATCGTTCAACGGTAGCTGAGAGGCAGAGGCGTGAGACGGTCTATCTTTGCCCACGTTCTCTACGGCTGCACCCCTGAACTTCTGCGTGGACCTCCCTTCGTCTCGGCGCCACTGGTCTGTTGTCCAGGAGATCATCGGCCTCTACGTGAGAAGTGCTGGGGTGTCCCCGTCGATGAGTGTGAACTCAGGTTCAGGAACGAGGAGGTAAGACAACTGCTGTTTTAGACGGCAGGACCCGCTAGGGGTATACCGATTGTGCGGTAGGCCCAAAGGGGTTTTTGAATCTGTATCTGCCCCCTCTGTCGGAGGGAAGGAGCGAAGGCGCACCGCTCGATCGAACGCTCTTTAGTCAGACCGTTTGATTTGGTTAGTCAGGCGGGGCGCTCTGGTGTAAAATAAGCCCTAGCCGGACACCGGTGTCTTGTCTAGACTAGCGTTCTAGGGTGTATATTTTGTTCGCTAGGTCGGAGGGACCGGGAGACTAAGCGGCGTCTGTGTAAATCCGGTTCGCTAGTTCTCATCCTATCTGGGCTAAGTGGGAAGGCGTGTAAATTTGGAACCCACTAGACTTTTGATAGTACGACTAAGAGGCGTCTGTGTAAATTCGGTCCTCTAGCTCGTTGTATAGTGCGACTAAGAGGCGTCTGTGTAAATTCGGTTCTCTAGCTCGCTATATATGTGGTGATTGGGCAGTGTGGCTAACCAAAACGTATGTAGATTGTTTTTAGGTAGTCCATTCAAGGTACTGGCCAATAGTTTAGTTGGGAATTGTAAATGTGTTAACGATTGTTTTAGTAAAGTGTATATCTTGTTAGATAGCGCGAGCTCAGCCGTCTAGCGAGAGTGTTAATAGTGTGTTGCTGTATTATAGTGCACGGTACCATAACCCTGTATATTTACTGACACTGTATATAAGTACTAATCATTGTCGTCAATTGCATGTTTTAACACCATAACCACTAATAATTGTATTGTGACCTTAACTTGTGCTTTGACCTATGCTAACCGTACTGTAACTGCTATTTGTAAAAGACGATGTTACTGGGGTGTGTTATAGACGGGTAATTCGTATATAGAGAATTATAGCGTGGGTGACTGTATAGTTACGCCAAAGGGCATAATATTGATTATATAGTGACTGGTGTAACAGCTGTGTGTGTACGGGAATTCCCTGAGTGTTTATTGTTATTGTGTACGTTTCACTTGGTAACCGTACCACGTGGTGCTGTTGCCAGAGGAAACGGGTGTGACTGTTGAATAGTACGCGTGTATAGTAATCGTTGTCGACGACGTTCCATTGTTAAATATGGGTGCGTCGCAGTCAACGATTCCGGATCCCTTAGGATGTATGGTTAAGAATTTTAAAAAGGGATTCAAGGTTTGTGATTTTGGGGTTAAGATGTCTTCTGTGCGTTTAGTTACTTTGTGCACTAGGGAGTGGCCTACTTTGGTTGCGGCATGGCCGCCACGTGGCAGTTTGGATCCAACTCTGGTACAGCGCTTACACGTGGCTGTATCAGGTAGGCCTGAACTTTACGGCCAGTTTCCTTATATTGACTGTTGGAGACAGGCCGTAAATGACTCGCCAAAATGGCTCCAGACATGCCACGAGGAGCAGTGTCGCCTCATGGTAGCTAGGACTTGTCCGTCCACTAGGACTGGTGTTAGGCCCATTTTGGACACGCCCCCTGAGTCCGAGATCCCTTTGCCGCCCCCTTACTTTCCGTTAAGAGGAAGTGACGCAAACGCAGGAAGTCCTGCAGCCCTCCCCTCATTACCCCCATCCACTTCCGCTTCCTCCTCCAGTACAGGATCCACCCCCCCTCGTACTAAATCTCCCCTTCCGGAACCAGAACCCACCCCCATTAGAAACGAATATCCTGATTTGGCGCCACTTCAGACTTCCGGTCAAGCTTCATCTAGCTCGGCCCGAAGTGTTCTATTTACCACCTTTTCCCAAAACCAACCTCCCCCATCCCCATACCCTATCTCTCCCCGACCGGAACCCATGACTGACGCCTCTCTACGTAGCCCCATCCAAACCCGACAGTTGACTGGTGCCCAACAATTAAAGCACTATCAGATGCCTCTTCGCCTAAATCCCGGGTCAGCTTATATCGATGCCGCAGGTCAAATGGCACACGCTGACCCAGTCTTCGTATATGTCCCATTTACCACTACCGACCTTTTAAACTGGAAGACCCATAATTCCTCGTATACTGAGAAACCACAAGCCATGACTGATCTGTTCACCTCAATAGTACAGACGCATAATCCGACATGGGCTGATTGCCAGCAGTTACTAATGACTTTATTTAACAATGAGGAAAGGACAAGAATAAATCAAGCAGCCATTAAAGCACTAGAGGATAGAGCCCGTGCTTTGAACCAAGCTAATCCAGCAGCATGGGCCGCAACACATTATCCCAACACTGATCCCGATTGGAACGTAAATGGTGCTGATATGGTTCAACTCAGAGCCTATAGAGACGCTATAATTGCTGGCATGAAAGCCGGAGGAAAGAAAGCCATTAACATGTCGAAGACAGTTGAGGTGATTCAGAAAAGCGATGAAGCGCCCAGTGTCTTTTATGACCGATTATTGGAGGCATACCGCTTGTATACCCCCTTTAATCCGGAAGACGCAGATAATTCCCGAATGGTTAACTCCGCCTTTGTCAGCCAAGCTTACGGAGATATTAAGCGCAAGCTACAAAAGTTAGAAGGGTTTGCAGGTATGTCCATCACCCAACTAATGGAGGTAGCAAATAAGGTCTATATGAACAGGGATACAGAAAGCAAGAAAGAGGAAGAGCGCAAGATGCGTAAAAAGGCTGATATGCTAGCGGTAGCGATCGCAGGCGTAGATAGACGGGGCCCAGATAGAGGCGATAGTAAGTGGAATGAGGAACCTCTAAGTAGAAATCAGTGCGCTTACTGTAGGGAAGAAGGGCATTGGAGAAATGAGTGCCCGCGAAGGGAACAGTCTGAGAGAGACAGACCTAGGACAGGTTACGGGAACTTTAGAGGCAGAGCGAGAGGTAGAGGAGGTCCCGGAGGGAGTAATGGTTATAGAGGGAGTAATGGGAACAGAGGAAGTGTTAGGGAAGACAGGTATATTCCAGCAGCGCAAAGGTCCCGCGATAGAGAAGGTAGGGACTTCGTAGGATTGGCTGACACGGTCATGGAGGACTATTGATACCGACCGGGCTCCATCCCCCTTGGTCGAGCGGAGCCTATGGTCGATGTATCAATAGGGGGGAAAAGGAGTGCATTCATGATCGACACTGGTGCTGAACATTCAGTGGTGACTAATCTAGTTGCTCCTCCATCTGGAAGGACTATTACTGTGATAGGAGCAACTGGAAGAAGTGCTGAAAGACCGGTTCTTAAAAGTCGACTCTGTACATTGGGAGGCCACGTAGTAAAACACCAATTCCTTTATATGCCTGAATGTCCAGTCCAATTGCTGGGACGTGATATGCTATCAAAATTACAAGCGCAGATTACGTTCCTACCAAATGGAACAACATCTTTGAAGTTTAATGGACCTTCAGGTATTATGACTTTATCCGTACCAAAGGAAGAAGAGTGGCGACTTTATACAGTGTTGACTAGCCAAAACCCTAGGAGTGATGAGACATTGTTTAACATACCAGGAGTTTGGGCAGAGAACAACCCACCAGGACTGGCCCGCAATATTCCACCAATAAAAATTGAACTGAAACTTGGGGTTTATCCAGTGAGCCTAAGACAATACCACATCCCACAGAAGGCTAAGAAGAACATCCAATCCTATCTGGATAAGTTCATACGGTATGGTATCCTAAAATTCTGTACTTCCCCCTGGAACACCCCATTGCTGCCTGTTCAAAAGCCCGGTACAGATGAGTATCGACCTGTGCAGGACTTAAGGGCAGTCAATGATGCGGTTGTTAGTATACATCCAGTCGTACCCAATCCATATAACCTGCTTGCTTTAATTCCGGGCGGGGCTACTTACTTCACAGTCTTAGATCTCAAAGATGCCTTCTTTTGCCTCCGAATTGCCGCAGAAAGTCAATGTATTTTCGCTTTTCAATGGGAGAACGCTGTAACGGGCTCAAAACGCCAAATGACTTGGACAAGACTGCCCCAAGGGTTTAAAAATTCACCTACCCTATTTGGCTCAGCCCTAAGTCAAGATCTACTGGATTTCGAGTCCATCCCAGGAGAGTGTGTCTTGTTACAATATGTAGATGACTTGTTGATAGCAGCAGTTACAAAAGAAAAATGTCAGCAAGCAACGCACGATCTACTACACATTCTCTGGAAGGCAGGATACAAGGTGTCTAGAAAGAAGGCTCAGTTGTGTTTGCCAACTGTCAAGTATCTGGGATTCCATATCTCTGAAGGTCAAAGGATTATGGGGCCAGAGAGAAAAGAAGCTGTCTGCCAAATACCAATACCCAAGAATAGAAGACAAGTGCGAGAATTCTTGGGGGCAGCAGGCTTCTGTAGGATATGGATTCCCAGCTATGCGATACTAGCAAAACCTCTGTACGCAGCTATCAAAGGTACAGAGCACGACCCCTTCTTATGGACCCAAGAACAGCAAACGGCATTTGAAGATGTGAAGAAGGCTTTGATGAGTGCCCCAGCATTAGGTCTACCTGATCACACACGACCATTCTACTTATATGTACACGAGCAAAGAAGAATGGCTGTGGGAGTATTGACACAGTACTTGGGATCATGGCAAAGACCTGTTGCCTACATGTCTAAGCAACTGGATGCAGTGGCCAGCGGACTTCCACCTTGTCTAAGAGCCGTAGCTGCAGCCGCCCTGCTAGTAGCTGAAGCCGATAAACTCACTCTGGGTCAAGAACTTTATGTACGAGTCCCACATGCAGTACAGACGTTGTTGGATTACAAAGGAAATCATTGGTTTAGTAACAGCCGTATGACCAAGTATCAAGCAATGTTGTGTGAAAACCCAAGAGTGCATTTAGAGACTGTCAATACCTTAAATCCAGCTACCCTTTTGCCACAACCTACTGAAAGTCAACATGATTGTTTGGAAGTAATGGATGAAGTATTCTCAAGTAGACCAGATCTTCGTGATTTTCCCATCCAGAACCCCGATGTTCAATATTATACCGACGGCAGTAGTTATGTAAAAGAAGGGATCCGCTATGCAGGATATGCAGTAACGACAATAGACAAGGTGATAGAAGCTCGGCCACTGGCGAAAGGAACATCAGCACAAAAGGCAGAATTAATAGCACTAACACGAGCGTTACAATTGGCTGAAGGTTTAAGAGTGAATATCTATACGGACTCTAAGTATGCGTTCTTAACCACTCATGCCCACGGAGCTTTGTATAAAGAAAGAGGACTACTGAATTCAGAGGGCAAAGAAATCAAATACGCAGCTGAAATCCTACAACTATTGGAAGCAGTGTGGGAGCCGAAAGAAGTCGGTATCATACATTGTCGAGCGCATCTGAGAGGAGATGGTGATGTAACCAAGGGAAATCGGATGGCAGATAGTGCAGCTAAGCGTGCCGCTGAATCGGGAAGACAAGAATATGTGGGGCATATAGCTGCTCTTATACCAACTCCACTGTCTCAATGGACTCCAGTTTATACAGCTCAAGAAGAGGAGTGGTTAAAGACTGAACCTGGAAAGTATTTGGAGAACAAGTGGTATCAGCTAGAAGATGGAAGAATAGTCATTCCAGCATCACTAGCGGTAGAAATTGTCCAAAATTATCACAACGGGACACATTCTGGGAGAGACAGCACAGAAGAATCTCTCAGAAAACATTTCTACATACCAAGATTGTCCAACTTGACTCAGGCCATTGTACGTAGATGTGTAACGTGTGCTAAGAATAATGCAAGACAAGGACCAGTAAAGCCACCAGGAGTCCAGTTTATGGGGGGACTCCCCATGTCCGATCTACAAATAGACTTTACAGTGATGCCTAAATCGGGTGGACATCGTTACCTGCTGGTAATTGTGTGCACCTATTCAGGCTGGGTAGAAGCATGTCCTACTCGTACAGAGAAAGCAGGAGAAGTTGTGAGATTCCTGCTTCGAGAAATAATACCCCGATATGGACTACCCTGTTCTATAGGATCGGACAATGGTCCAGCTTTTGTTCACCAGTGCCTACAACAACTGACTCATATGCTTGGTATAAAGTGGAGGCTTCATACTGCATATAGACCCCAGAGTTCTGGTAAGGTAGAGAGAATGAATAGAACTATAAAGAACCAGTTGGCTAAAATGTGTCAGGAAACCCAACTTAAGTGGAACGTTCTCTTACCTATAGCTCTATTGCGAATCCGCAGTACCCCTACCAGAAGGATGGGCCTCTCTCCTTTTGAAATTATGTATGGGCGACCACCTCCCGTACTTGGTAACTTAAGGGGGGACTTGAGTCAGTTGGGAGAAGGAATTACCCGGCAGCAGGTTGTAGAGTTGGGTAAGACTATGGAGGAGGTACAGAAATGGGTACAAGATAGATTACCTGTGAATATTTATCCCCCTGTTCATAGTTATCATCCAGGAGACCAAGTGTGGATTAAAGAGTGGAATAATGTACCGTTAGGGCCCAAGTGGAGAGGTCCTTATGTTGTTCTTTTGTCTACCCCTACAGCGATAAAAGTAGCAGAAGTGACTCCGTGGATACATCACTCCAGGGTTAAACCAGCAGCAGTCGATTCTTGGCAAGTTACAGCAGATCCAGAGAATCCCTGCAAGATCCGGTTGAAACGCACTACTCAGTCGGAGTAACGAGGAATTATTGTGGATTACAAATTTTATTGTTACAGGTGTGAGTGAGAAGGCCATAATAAAGCCTGTCCGCTTACCATCACATAGTGTATAAGCCAGGAAAGTCCCGAAGGGACACCTGTGAAGACGAGCAGAACTCCATTCCCTGCAGCCCTCACATCCTGGAAGCTGAGGTTCCATCGCACGGACGAAGACTGAGGATGACGGCGAAAGATGTGCTTTTGATTGTGTTTATTTACATGTGTTTTTATATTCAGGAAGGTAGAGGTACCGACACTCCTAGCTGTGAGGTATGCATTAAGACTACGAGAACAGGTAACCATATTTCCCAAACCCTAATCTGGCATTCACAATACGAGTGTAAAGGAGATGTATCGAGATGTAGATACTTAAATATAGATTATAGTGTGTGCCATTTAGGAGTAGGAGAACCTAAGTGCTTCAGTCCGGAGTATCAGCCTCGTACAATTTGGTTGACTCTCAGGAATGGAGATCCTCAGGGGACCCTAATTAATAAGACGGTGTTAGAATCCGTACATTCTTCGGGTGTTCTGCTATTTGATGCGTGTAAAGCGATATCGAGTGGTAGAAAGCCGTGGAATGTATGTGGGGATCTTAGATGGGAGAGGACGTATGGATCTAATGATAAATATATTTGTCCCAGTAGTAAAAATAAGTATGTAAGTCCTAGATGCCCAAATAAAGACTATAACTTCTGTCCATATTGGTCTTGTGTGGGGTGGGCGACTTGGGGACAGACAGTAGACAAAGACATGATAGTGACTAAGTTGCTGACTAGCCCTTATTGTAAGTCTATGGAATGTAACCCAGTCCATATACTTATTAATAACCCCGACAAGTTCCTAGATAAGTATGGAAATTTATTTGGGTTTCAGATATACGGGACGGGTTTAGATCCTGGGACATTATTGTTTATAGGGATAGAGACTGATACGGTATCCTCCCAGACTCATCAAGTATACCATTCCTTTTATGAAGAGATGAGCATAGATAATAGGATCCCCCATAATGCTAAAAACCTGTTCATCGATTTAGCTGAAAGTATTGCCGGTAGTCTTAATGTTACCAACTGCTATGTGTGTGGAGGTACTAACATGGGAGACCAATGGCCTTGGGAAGCAAAGGAGGTAATGTCCGGTTCTGAGGCAGTTGACCAACTAATATCTACACAAGCCGATTATCATATGAGTGTTAAAAGATTCACATCATAAGATAAGTCTGGTCTGGTTCAAGGTAACTTGCGGTGTAAGCAAACCAAGGTTAAGTGATGCCTCAAGTAATTGTAAAATATCAAGAGGCATCAAAGGGGGGAATGTGGTGGAATCTCGGTAAAAATAAATTTAGTAGGCCGAGATTACCACGTGGCATGTGTACGTGCATATGCTGACCTATCGATCAGTTGGTTGCACGAGGCAAGATACGATCAGTAGTGTACGGAGCATGTGCAAGAATACAGGATATAGTATTCCCCCTCCTCCATTGTGCTGGACAAGCCATGCGGTCAAACAGGAAGTTAATTCTTATTTGTGTTGATTGGTCAAGGGAATGTGCGGGTGGAGCTTAATATGGGAGGAGTTATATGCCTATATAAGGAGCCTGCACTATTGTCCGGGGCTCAGAATTTGCTGTATTTTGGTGACATTAGTCCCTCTGAGTCCCGATCGGTGATCCAATAAAGAATCTCTTCCTTCCTGAAGAAACCTGTGTCCATCTCTCTGTGCTTGGCTTCCGTCAGTTTCTCCGGTATCAGAGGGAGCCATGTTTCTCTGTATATAGAGGGAGCCATGTTATTCTGTATATAGAGGGAGCCATGTTTACACGGTATATAGAGGGAAGCCATGTTACTCTGTATATAGAGAGGAGCCATGTTTACACTGTATATAGAGGGGAGCCATGTTACTCTGTATATAGAGGGGAGCCATGTTACTCTGTATATAGAGGGAGCCATGTTACTCTGTATATAGAGGGAGCCATGTTTACACTGTATATAGAGGGGAGCCATGTTTACACGGTATATAGAGGGAGCCATGTTACTATATGAGGTGGTTAACTATGATTGGCCCTGGTATGTTTGTTAGTCTGGCCTGCATGGTTGTCTGGCATGAATAAAAGTAGCATGTTTCAACTATATTAGTAGTTAGACTAGTTTGCACTAAAACATGTGCAAATGGGGAGTTTGCGGTTGTGCAAATGGACTTTTGCGGTTGTTTGCGGTGCGTTAAACGGGGAGTTTGGTCTGTCACTGTGAAGCGGGCGTAACCCTTACACTACCTGATCGATACAACATCATACCTGATGTTTTAAAGCACGTTATTCCAAACAATTTAGGAATGTTAGGTGATTTCTGCCCTTTATGGATTAAAACCAGACTCTGCATCAACTGTGTAATTTTCCATGGGAGTTTTGCCATGGATCCCCCTCCGGCATGCCACAGTCAAGGTGTTAGTCCCCTTGAAACAACGTTTCCATCACTTTTGTGGCCAGAAACAGTCCCTGTGGGTTTTAAAATTCGCCTGCCCATTGAAGTCAATGGCGGTTCACCAGGTTCACCAGCTCCTGACTGATTCCTCTTCTGCAACTGTCACTAGTCTAATACTATCCTTACCTTTTTGTGTCATTTTACCCCACTCCCTCTAGCATGTAAGCTCATTGAGCAGGGCCCTCAACCCCTCTGTTCCTGTGTGTACAACTGTCTGTTCGTCCACCCATTGTAAAGCGCTGCGGAATTTGATGGCGCTATATAAATATCATAATAATAATAACAATACTGTCCCATTCTCTTGTCATCATGATTCAGTATCATAATCATCATGTGTTTCTTTATCATCTCAATGGCCATCAGTGAAGTGGATGGTCAAGTGACCAAATATACCTCAAAGGATTACAGCTGGAGAATTGCAGTTAGATGAGTATTGAGGTCAGAAAGTCTCCAAAATAACAATCACACATCACTTACATTTCCACAAGTTGCAAGGAAGGGTTTCAAGAAAAAACCTCTACTCTCATCCAAAAACAAACTCAATTGTATTGTTTGCTAGGCACTATTGGGACTTCAAATGGGATCAAGTTCTATGGTCAGATGAAACCAAAATAGAGCTTTTTGGCAATAAACACCAGAGATGGGTTTGGCGTACACAGAGAGGTAGCCATATGGAAAAGTACCTCATGCTCACTGTTAAAGACGATAGAGGCTCTTTAACGTTTGTTTTAATGTAGGCAATCAAATATGTTGATTGGAGATAAATACTCATGATACTCAAATCAGAACTTTTTTTTCTTTTCATTTTGGCACTCAGAAAGCATTTTTTCCCTCACATTTATTATTGAATAAGACTGCAAATCATGTGACTTAAGCACATGTACCCATCCTGAGATCATCTATAAATATTTTTTTCAGTGGTTGTCACTTCCCTTTAACCCATTAAGGACTGAGCCAAATGTACACGTTTTGATGAAAATAAAACCTAAAAAAACTTGGAATTTGACTACATGTCTGTTCAACTGTAATTCACCTCTTTCATATTAAGTGCACCCACACTTATTATATATAATTTTATTCAGGAGAAATAGGGCTATGAAACATAATTTAATATGAATAAAATGTAAAAAAAAAAGTGAGAAATTAAGAAATGTTGTAATTGTTTTAGTTCTGCATGACAGTTTAACTGTAAATGTCATTATCATTTTTATTGCTTTTACTGCAATAAAATACACATATTTGTATTCAGCGATGTCTCATGTGTAAAACAGTACCCTCTATGTACAGGTTTTATGGTGTTTTGGGAAGTTACAGGGTCAAATATTGCATGTTACATTTTTCAGTCTTTTCACATTGAAATTTGCCAGATTGGTTACGTTGCCTTTGAGACCGTATGGTAGCCCAGGAATGAAAATTACCCCCAAGTAGGCATACTGTAACGGATCAACTGGCACCCCGACTGGGTACCTCCGTTGAAAGATGCTCCTAGCGCTTCCAGAGGACTCCAAGCACTCCACCAGACACCATAAGCACCGCAGGCTGCAGCTATCTCCCTTCAGAACGAAGCAGGAACAAGCTCTTACAAGAGCTCAGTGATTATAGCAAGGGAATATGCCTAGCATAGCAATCCCTTGTAGCAGATTCCCCCAATAAGAGACAGGACTCAAGTTGAGGGTAAAAATAGAACTCTCTGGCTGCTAGCTTGCAGCCCTTTTTATTAGGTGCTCCCATGAAGGGGAGGGACACACACAGTAACGTACATTAACCAATCACACAATAGTTACATCCCACACATAGCCCTCCCCTCTACCTGTAAACTAATTATCTGTACACACAGGAAAATACAATTATCATAGGTAGGGAAAATACAGTTTTTACACAACATTCATAACTCCCAAAATATACATCACATTCGCATAAAAATACATATTCACAATCAATCCATTCAGGGTAATAACATATAAAAAAATGGCATGAATCAGACCAGGGGTTCAAAAGTTAGTAAAAGTATCTTTTGTTCCCCCTGGCTCAAACAGTAAAAGTAAAACATCCCCACAATGCATCCTGGCTTCCTCCCTTCTGCCCTGGAGATAATTGGAGAAGGAATCTAATTATCTCCAAAGACAGAGCCAAACTCCATTACCCACATGGCAGACAAAAAGACAGTAAAAGACATAAAATTACATATTGATACATTTAGTACATAAAACACACATTTCTACATATCCCCAGATAGCTTTGATCTGACTGCACATTATTAGATGAATGGCACTCAGATCACACGAATAAGCCTTTCTGCAGGGAAAATAAACAGTTTAACCTGCAGGGCCATAATCCAAAGGCAAGAGGCGGGCAAGCAGCCCCCTCCAAGGACACCTGGCGAGGTCGGTTTCGCCACACATACCATTTGCAATAGTAGACAACCCAAGGTATTGCAAATGGGGTATGTCCAGTCTTTGTTAGTAGTCACTTAGTCACAAAAACTGGTTAAAGTTAGCGTTAATATTTGTTTGTGCGTGAAAAATTCAATAAACTAATTTTAACGCCAAATTTGGCCAGTGTTTGTGACTAAGTGGCTGCCCTTTGACCCTGGAGAGGGAGCTTCGTTCAGCCAGAAGCCTGGACACAAATGTCAGCAACCACCAACTGTGGGTCCTAAAAACCATGCTGGCTGTACTACTGCAGAACATAGTGGCTGACATGGCCTACTATAAGGACGCCATAGAAGGTGCCACCTGAAGGGTCACACTCCTGGATGCTACCACGAGCACTAATGACTCGTGGCTCACCACGGTGGATCAGAAAGTTGCCGAGCTCCAAAAACAACAGCACTTTACCTCAGAGAGAGTAGATACAATGGAGAACCAGAAGCATAGGTATAACCTGAAGATTCAGGGTATCTCGGAGGCAGTCTCCAATCTGCCACATTATGTACGGCGTTTATTCGCAAACTTACTACCACCTAGACATGCGAAGCAAATGAAACTTGGCGGATTGTTCCGGCTGCCAAAACCAGCAAATGGACAAACTACTGCAACTAATGATCTAATTGTGCATTTTCAATCTCTCTAAGACAAAGCCACGCTACTATCCTGTTATTCAGGATAAAACACCATTACTCTTTGAAGGCTCACAACTGAGGGTGTTCCCTGACCTAGCCAGAAATTCACTCACCTTTAAATTAAATAACCACTATATAGCTCTTGACAGGTTTATACGCTGTCTATTCAGGGGTAATACACATAGTTTCTGTGCATTAGAATGAAGAAGTCTACCGCTTGCCTTAAGCCCAATGCATAATATTTTACATGTGGTCTTCTTTGGCTCATACTGAGAGTATACACTCTACCACTACCCCCCTCTCCCTTCCATCTACCTAATTGAGCATCCTTTTTTTTTTTGCAGTTTAGAGTATAGTGGTACTCTTTCATATTGTTAATGTTCTTCATTTTATTACTCTTGCATATAAAAAAAAGTGCAGTGTTTTGATCACACATATCTATATTTTGTTGAATTCTCTTATGTTATGTGACATTGCTGAAATGTGTACTTACCTCTGCACTCAAAAATAAAGTATTACAAAAAAACAACAAAAAACTTTTGTTTCTATTTATGCAGCCTTAGCCACATTTAATCTGACTGTGATTCACACAACTGCATGACAAAAATAGCTCTACACTACTGACCGGAGTTCAGCACCCAGGCAAAAACTTTAAAACAGTGGAGACACAAGTGTCCTGCCCAGCTCTATTAATATATAAAAGTTAAATACCATTGGCCCACAATAAAGCATATATTCTGACTGGCTAACAAACATTGCCACACATGCACAAACAATGTTTCGTATGGACACACACACTGATACACATATACACAATTATATACTCATAAGTACTGTTACAAATCTGCATATATACACTCAGATACACACAAACTGTGACACATGTTCACACATGCACACACACATTATTACACATATTTACAATCAGACAACTCAGAGATACACACAAACTGTCACACATGTTCACACATGCACACACACATTATTACACATATTTACAATCAGACAACTCAGAGATACACACAAACTGTCACACATGTTCACACATGCACACACACATTATTACACATATTTACAATCAGACAACTCTCAGATACACACAAACTGTCACACGTGTTCACACATGCACACACACATTATTACACATATTTACAATCAGACAACTCACAGATACACACAAACTGTCACATGTGTTCACACATGCACACACACATTATTGCACATATTCACAATCAGACAACTCACAGATACACACAAACTGTAACACATACAAAGGGGGGACTCTCACCCCACTAGGATTACCTCCAGAATAATATATCGCAAGATAATAAACGTTATTAGAAACCAATACACAAATACAATGAACAGTACAGATACAAAGAATTATAAGTGCAACCCTCAGTGAAGTGATCAGAGAAAATTGTGTAGTACACCTTTAAAGATTTTAGGGAATAGGCTTGTGAGAGTTCTTATATAAATGTAAGCTATACTTATCAGGTTTTAGCTCATATTGTAAATAGAACGTTTCACACAAAGTGGGTTATTTCAAACCTAGGGTGTAGATGTAAATTATATAATGGAGGTCTCTATTTGAAAAACGAGAACTTATCAATATAGGAGGAGTTTGTCCTATCAGTAGGCATGTTGGGAAATAGCCTAAAGTTTATATTCCCATAGAAACACAGAGTAGATACCAAAATAAAATAATAAATAGGAGTGGAGCAGTGTGTCAAAAGAAGTGGCTATTTAGGTGAGAAGCCCTAAATGTAAATTGTGAGAAAATCAAAGGTAATACTTAGTATTTAGTCAATGACCTACAGATGATGGTTTCTCAGCACATATAGAAATAAAATACATAAAAAGCACATGACAGTGTAGATCGAAGGAAATTACAGTACTAATAGTATTCCCACAGTATATACCCAAATATAGGGCTAAGGAAATACAGTGACAGAGTAAGTAAACTCAATTAGCTAAAAAGTACACAAGATTTATTATAGTGACAAAAGGTTTTCCAGGGTTAAAAACACGCTGTACACTAGAAAAGAGTGGTGAGTTAGGCACCGCATCCGCCGCTGCTCACTGCCTGGCTAATTTAAATAGGGCAGCAGGAGACTCTGGCTTCTTTGAATGGTGAAGAAGCATAAAGTGTTTCTTCAAAGGCTGGATGTCACACTAATAGAAACACGCACATACATTGTGGCCCGTGTATCTGCTCTGCACCTCTGCTGGATACAGGCAAACTCCAGCATGGTAACCCATGGCAATGGTCAGAACAGCCAGAGCTCATGGGAGCAATGCCAGAAGTCTACTACCAGCCAAGGTGCTTTACCCCCTCCCTCACCTGAGTGCAGTGTTCTGGCAAGGCCAAGAACAGGAGACTTGGGCTAACAGTATTAAATGGCAAAATGTAGGCCCAAGGCTTTTTGGGAACCCACTTGGGACTCTAACCTGAATCAGTCTCCCATGTCGACGCCCCTGTAAATCTGTTATAATGCTTTGCTGGTTACATTAGACACATAGGCATTGCTATTTACTGACGTGAGAATTGTTGAGAATTCATAGTGAATGTTAAGTCCCACGTAGCTGTACTGGAAGCATTGTTGACTTGACTTGATATTTTTTCAGTTTGACTATTTTGGCCTTAAATTTGAAATTCTGTTTGAATTCACTCTGGAATCAATTTGAAAAACATTGCTTTTTATAAACAAGTTGTTTTGAGAAAGCAGCTTTGGGGCAATGTTCTAAGAAAACAAGAGAATATTCTCTTAACCGCTTCATGAATAAGACTTTTGAAAAATTATATGTGCTGGTGACTGAAGCCTTTTTGGTATTTTTGATATTTGTTTGACCCAATGTAATTTAATGCTTTCTCTGCAAGAGCACACATACATCTTATAAAATAGTAAAAATGGCGAGAGCACACAAAATAAAATAACACATTTGTTACCCCTATGTTCAATTAAAATCCTGTAAAAGATAAAATCAGGAGAAAATACATAGGGTAATAACGTCCAGATAATAAATGTGTAATTTAATAAATGTACAAACTCACATATTCCTGAGCCACTTAAAATAAAAGCTGGCTCAGACTAAGAACGTTGAACAGGTGATGTGGTAGTAGCTGAAGTAAAATGCCAACTGCTCACTCGTTCCTTCTTTCAAGAAACCCAGGATGCAGGATCTTCATTTAAAAAAGGTTTTATTTTCAAAGTAAAAACAGCAGCAAAAGTAAAATTCAGCAATCACACTGTCCGCACACTGACGCGTTTCAGCCGAAGCTTTTATCAAAGTGTAAATT
Source organism: Pelobates fuscus (assembly GCF_036172605.1). NCBI lineage: Eukaryota > Metazoa > Chordata > Amphibia > Anura > Pelobatidae > Pelobates > Pelobates fuscus. The sequence continues at coordinate 228,286,687 of NC_086322.1, forward strand.
CATCCAGTCCGTTCTTAGCTTAAATAAGAGCTTTTTCGCAACCTTTTTTCCGATCGGCAGTAAGCTCCTCCACTTCCGATTAGACGCAACCGGCAGCCGGGCATCCTTGCGTCCCTGGTTACCTTCTTTTACTTCCGCATTCGTCATGATGACGTGGGGGGGATCTGTTCACTTTTGCCGATTAGACTCTAATGTTGCAGAGAGAATTCTCTGCTACAGCTTGCAATGTACATGTTATCTGTCCTTTCAATTAGAGACAATGTTGCTACACAATCAAATATTTAAATATATTAAAAACTGAAGATTCTCCTTCCTATAATGACAATACTAAAAAGGAATATGAAATTAAAAGTTTTATTACTTGTAACACAGGGGATGTTGTGTATATGCTGACCTGTCCTTGTGGACTTCCATATGTAGGAAAGACGTCACACCCATTGAAAACAAGGATCAGGGAGCATATATACAACATCCAAAGGACATTCCCCAATCATTGTGTGTCCAAGCATTTCATGGAACATCATAATGGAGATGCTAGTTGCTTAGAGGTTTTTGCAATAGATCATGTTAAATTACATTGGAGAGGTGGAAACAAAGATAGCCTCCTAAGCTAGACCGAAATGAGATGGATTTTTAACTTGGACACACTTATACCGAGGGGACTCAATGTGGATTTTGAGATTAATACTTAGATTTGATTTTAGGGGATTTCTTATTATCTTTTATATTATTAATATTATAATATTATTATATTATCCTTTGGATTTATATATTTTAATAGATGTATTTCTATTTTTCATTATTGGTAACAATAAAATATTTTTTTTAAGAAATATCTACCTCATTTTTATGTATATACAGATATGTCATATATACTATTAAGTTTAGAAATTAATTAAATATTGTGCAAGATGTTTGACTACTGTTTTATATCTATTTCGATTTTTTCTTATATCACTTTGTTCTAAAATGGATCAAAAAGTTTTTTATTGTTCTTATATTCTTGTTTCTCCCACTGACCTCTTTTGTGTGTCATTATAGGAAGGAGAATCTTCAGTTTTTAATATATTTAAATATTTGATTGTGTTGCAACATTGTCTCTAATTGAAAGGACAGATAACATGTACATTGCAAGCTGTAGCAGAGAATTCTCTCTGCAACATTAGAGTCTAATCGGCAAAAGTGAACAGATCCCCCCCACGTCATCATGACGAATGCGGAAGTAAAAGAAGGTAACCATGGACGCAAGGATGCCCGGCTGCCGGTTGCGTCTAATCGGAAGTGGAGGAGCTTACTGCCGATCGGAAAAAAGGTTGCGAAAAAGCTCTTATTTAAGCTAAGAACGGACTGGATGAATTTACACTTTGATAAAAGCTTCGGCTGAAACGCGTCAGTGTGCGGACAGTGTGATTGCTGAATTTTACTTTTGCTGCTGTTTTTACTTTGAAAATAAAACCTTTTTTAAATGAAGATCCTGCATCCTGGGTTTCTTGAAAGAAGGAACAAGTGGGCAGTTGGCATTTTGCTTCAGCTACTACCACATCACCTGTTCAACGTTCTTAGTCTGAGCCAGCTTTTATTTTAAGTGGCTCAGGAATATGTGAGTTTGTACATTTATTAAATTACACATTTATTATCTGGACGTTATTACCCTATGTATTTTCTCCTGATTTTATCTTTTACAGGATTTTAATTGAACATAGGGGTAACAAATTTGTTATTTTATTTTGTGTGCTCTCACCATTTTTACTATTTTATTCACTTATTTATGTGCGGTGGAGTGACCCACATAGGTGATTGTAGCACTCTGTTTGTTTATTGTATTTTAACCTAATATACACACCATCTTTTATTGTTACACATACATCTTATGTATATATATTTTTAAAGAATGGATAGGATGCCGTCCTATAGTGCAACAATCTTGCGGCAGGTCCTCTGATAAAGAGATTGGCTGTCCTCTGAAAGGGACCATCAGTCAAGAATGTGGGGAATGGGGGAATGAAAGGGGTTTCATGACAGACGTTCATGACCTGAAGTTGTCACCTTATTTAAACCTCGACCTAGCCAGTCCTCACTGCTTAGTTCCCTGCGTATTCTTCACTGTCATTTGTCAATTATAAAAGGAGGCCTATTTTTCTGACCTGTAATGCTTGAACTTTGACCCCTTGTACTCTAGATTATCTAACTGTTTTGGTTGCATTTGGGCATTTTGATTATTTCCCTATCACCATCTGGTGAACCTTTGTCGAGATTACTGCCTTTTGGACTTTAGAGACTCCTAACATGATAACATGACAGTTTTCTTGCTCTCCAGAGCAGCACTCTTGAAGTCTGAAAATAACAGGGTTATTTAAAAAATGCTAGCATTGATTCAGCCCATTTAAAAGTTTTTTTTGTTTCTTTATGCCATACTATTTATCATCACATTTGGGTGCTATTTCGAACCTTATTCAACCTTATTCAACCCTAACGGTACCTAATCCTAACTTTAGGGTAGCCTTAGCTTTATTTAACCCTTACTTCAGTGTTTCCCAAACCAGTCCTTAAGACCCACCAACAGTCCAGGTTTTGTAAGTATCTCCATTGGAATAAAACAGGAAACCACATAAATTCTCGACTGCTGGTGGGCCATGATGACTGCTTTGGGAACCACTGCCTTACTTAATCTAACCATAATCCTATGTATAACTAACCTCAGCTAACCCAAGATTACTTAAAAATGCAGTGTTTGGTGGATTGGTCCCCAAGTCGTGTTATGGCTTTTGGAACTAATCACAGCTAAGGCATGTCATGACTATAATTGACTTCAAGTGTGATCAGTAAACTGGAGAGCCAGTAACCAAATCCAAACCAACAGAAAAAAGGGGATGTACAAACATGTAACAGGAGATCTTGGAATTATTGCTCCAATATAAAAAAAAAAATGTTTTATTCTATCGTGCAGAAAGACTAGGTCAGGTTACAACCACCTCGCTTACGTGTTTTATGTTGCACAAAACACTTAATCAATGAGACAATATTGTTGGATTCCCTTAATGTGAAGAAGTCCAGTAACAGCTGGTACACACCAATTGCAATATCTACTGTCTGCTAAGCCTGCCTTGCATCCCAGCAGCAGGGGTTAACAGGCTTTGGATCACTGTTACAGGCTTTGTAAAACAATGTAACACTATTGCTGGATGTGTCATACTGGTCAATGCAAATGTTTCAATGTGTTTTATTGAATATATAGATTCTTCCAAAAAATACATTTAAGCAGTACAGTATTAGTAAACATTGTGATTTCTAATAGGAATACATTTAAGTAATATCAGTTCCCCTAAAAGAACATTATCATAGAAGGTATGTGTCGGGTTCATAGTTTAGTAGACGGAGCCCAAGATGCAGAGTAATGCTGAAAGCAATGGACCGGTTTCGCAGTACAAAGGGGATCAGACAAAGAGAATAGTGTCGGGGAAGCCAGAGGTCAGGACAGGCGGCACAGGTTCAGAAGTGATGATACAGGCAAGGGTCATGATCAGGATCAGGATACACAGGACAGTCTCTGAAGGTCTTTACACAATCAGGAGCACAGTACAATTGAGAGAAGAGTGAAGGGTGTGTGCGACTTAAATAGGGGAAGTGTGTGGACTTGTTAATTGAGGTTCCACCCTGGTCTCAGGGAAATTAGAATTTAACTTGCCTGAAACTGTCCCTCGTGTGCGCCGCCATTTTCTTCTGGATGGTCCTCACACATGAACAAGAGGCATTGAAGTCTGTGGAGGATCCCGCAAGAACACGGGATCCTCGATATACAGAGCCAATTCCCTGCAGCCATCACTGGTGACTGCTGGGGAATTGACACTTCTGGACAGCAGTAGCTAGAAGTGTCAAACATAGGAAATATATTGAGACAAAGTAGGCCATAGTTTGTCTCAATATATCTTTTGACTAGGTCAGAATTTCAATGAAGTTCCAAGATTGTCTATATGAGTATTTCATAAATTATTTTATTTTTATATAATATTTATTTTGCAAGATGGGTGATGGTTGAGAGTTTAAATTAACTACTTCAAGAACAATAATCAAGAAGGGCTCCAGGGAACTACTGGTACCTTAACTACTACAGAGGACTATATAGGGTTATGGTGCGTCGAGTATTCGTAATCATAAATGAAATATTGATGAAAACTATCTTTTAATTTTAATAAATATTTTACAATTACATTTAAGATTAGCTGATACTTATCTACATAGGACACAGAAACTTCATCAGAAAAAAATATATTCAAATATTTCATTCTAAACCTTTATTGACAAAGCATGTTGCAGAGGATACAAAGTAGAAAAAAAAGATTCAAAAGGAAATCCTAACGGATAAACACTAGTTGATTCAATTTCCTCTTTAAGAAATAAGCAAACCAGAAACACATAGGGGAAACATTGCTTAGACTCATTAAACAGACAGTGAACTGCTAATGAGATCTCTGTTAAAGAATATAGATCTCTGTTAAATGGCAAAGATAATTATTTCACAGACTGAAGAATTTAAATATTCAGGTCCACATGCTAGTTTCTAATTTTAGTTTAAACACTTGTTACATTCATTCAAATGCTAAATATTAATAACAATCCTGAAGTCCATGCATGATGAAGAATATAGAACCATGAACAGGTGGCTGTGTCCCTTCCCAACATAAAAATTCACACACCCATATCAAAGAAGGAGCAATGACAAAACGTCAGTTTGATAGTTGTATCCAGGGAATTGGATTTCCTACTTTACAATACTGATGTGACCTTCATTGCCAAGTTGATCAAAATATTAGTTTATTTCTCAACCAACAAATTAACAGTAGTAACTTTCTTCTAATTTCCTAGAATTCTCTATGACATTTATATATGACATCTATATATGACATCTATTCAGAGTCTGTAAGATCTTGTATTATAGAATTATTATTATTATTGTGTTAGCTTAGCTTTTAAAGATGGAAGAAGGTATTTAGAGTGACTGATAATTCTATTATATTAATCTTAAAGAAACACTCCAGCCACCATAAATACTACAGTTCACTGTAGCGATTATTATTATTGGCATTTATATAACACTAGCATATTCTACAGTGCATTACAATTATGTATAGAATGGGGATATTATACAAAACGTAATTGACATACAGAATATTAACAGAGACAAGAAGCAAAGAAGGCACTGTTCAAATAAGCCTACGATCATGATGCCAGGATTACCCTGGCGTTCGCTCATCCTAAAGAGTCAAATAGTTCAGAGACTGTTCCGAAGGAACTTCAGTTAGCTCTCCTGAGAGTGGTCAGTTGACTGCAGTGCAGGGCTTAGCTCAAGAGATTTAACAAAATTTCCTACTGAGGAATTCCTGACTTTCAGCTGATGGTAGAAGAAGTGGGGAGTAGGACCAGACAGAAAACAGTTTCAAACTATATGATGAGGGGGGTAGGGGAGGTGCCACAGCATTCGTGGAACTGGTACCATAACCACTATAGTAAGCTACCTGGAGTGTTCTTTTAAACTCCATTTCTATTTCATTCTATATCACACTACCATCACAGATTAATAAGCAAGGTTCTTGAGATAGTTCAATGGGCTAATGCACTCACTTTAGTACATACCACAGTTGACTTGCTTGTTTATTCTAATGAGGTCAATAATATAAGTTAAATTAATTAATAGTGACATCTATTTATCACCTGCCGAGTCAGTTAAGTCTTAGAACTCAATATACACTCTTTAAACTCCCTTTATGGAAAAGAGTGCTATATATTGTGATTGCTATGTAGAAGAGTCATGTCCACATTCTTCATTTTTAGTACTTAAATCATTTAGACTTTCCATGTAACAATAAGGAAATTGTAAAACCTCCCACAAAAATGTTAAACATATGCACAAATACCGGTACCTATTTTTGACTGCTGCTGGAATCCTCACAATTCACTACCAACGGAATTCTTTCAGATGTGTCCATTTTAATCTCTCATGTTTCCTAACTTAGTGCAGGAATTTATATAAATGTGTATTCAGTATTTAAATGTTTAACTGAAAGAGACATCTTGCCCTCAAAGAGTTACACAGTTTGGTTTGAGTCATAAAAGAATGCAGTTTATTTTACAAAGTAATTTGGCAGTACATACATCTAGTCTAATTGCCATGTGTTTAGCCTCATCCGCATTGTTAAACATAAACAGACTGTGTTATGCTATTGGTCAGTTTAAGGTAACTGTTGGCTATCCTAGGACATCCTAGGATCTATATCTTCAGTGCAGTAAATTAACTATTGATGGTGATGGTGAATAATGTAGGAAACTATTTTTTTTTAAAGGGAAACTGTCACTTCCCAGGCTTTTCAATAATATTTATCTCATGTATTTGTGAGTTGTGAAAAATAAAATTAAACGTGGAAAGTCACACGTTATTCTGCAACTGGGCACCTCCATCTTTGTCCTTCAGTAGGCATAACCACCTAGCAAAGCTAGTGGGTATGCGGTAGCCTCCTGGAGTCAAATGCCAGAGCTGAAAAACGCTTGCGCTGTGCTCCCGCACAGCAACAGCGTTTTAGCCAATCAGGTAATCAGGAGATAGCGAGTACACTAATACACACACACTCACATTCATACATACGCACACACACATTTATACACACACACACAGTCACACTCATACATAAATACATACATACATACATACATACACACACACATACACACACTCACACTCATACATACACACACTCACACACATACACACACACACACATGATAGTTTTAATATCTCCTGCCACCCTTCTGTAAGTTTACCTTGTGTGTCCAGGAGGGTGGCTTGGAGTCCTGCTGCTGTCTGGTGGGATTGAGGGTTCTGGAGCTCTTCGTGCTCCTTTTCCCTCCTGCTGCGGCTGCCTCCTCTCCCTCCCACGCTGTCTCCCTGCATGATGCTGGCCGGCCAACATTACAGGTTCCTGGTCGCAGTTTAAACGACCGCGGCACCCGACCGGGCCTCTGTTCAGTAGTAATGTATGATTATAGCCCATAGCCCCGGGGAAACATTCTGTGGCACCCCTGTGTGCCTGTCCCCCAGGGCGCCGTGGCACACACTTTGGGAACCGCTGAGCTAACCATCCACAGTTTCCCAATTGAACAAATCTGAGGTAATCTGGATTCCTGTGCTCATCGTGGCTCTCCAGATTACCTGATTGACTGAAATGCTGTTACTGTGCAGCAGCACAGCGCAAACGTTTTTCAGCTCTGGCGTTTGACTCTGTGAGGCTGCCGTATACCCATTCGTTTTGCTAGGTGGTTATGCTCATCCCAAAGACAAAGAAAGTTTGCAGATCATAGTTTCCTGCAAACTCTGATTAGCTCTTTGTTAGTCAGTGTTACACACTGTCCTTTGCACCTAGCAGCCAGCATAAAGAAAGCTTAAAGAGAAGGGGAGATATAAAGCAATGTTTCTATTTCTTATCCTCAGCTGCACTGCTTTCCCTGACTTTGCCTTGTATGAACTAGATTGTGATGTCAGATACTAAATCTGGAATACAAATTTAAAAGAAAAAAAAAAGGTAATTTCATGAAAAATGGTCAACACAAATTACAGTTGGTATTCAATCTTTATTTCCAGGGGTAGGCAGCGTTCGGCAATCCAGATGTTGTGGACTACATCTCCCATGATGCTTGGCCAGCATCATGGCTATAAAAACATCTGGAGTTCCGAATGTTGTCTAATCAATATTGTAAATCCAGAGAAAAGCTAGTTCCCCTTATGTTATTATTCAAGTGAACTATCTAATCCTTTCTCCTACATACAATTCCTATTGTGAGATAATATTTTTCGTCTGAAACAAGATTTTAGTGTGACATAAAATAAATGTAGACTATTAATGCAGCGAACAGAATAACGGCATTCCAGCAAAACCTGTGTAGGTGAAATTTTTAGGGTTGAAGTTAGATGAAATCTAAAACCTTTGTGATTATAAACAAACTCACACCTTGATTATGTCTCCTGGGAGGAATCTACCAAATAGTATAATAGAATGTTATCGTAAATGTGTTAACATTAGAGAATGTTAAATAAAATATGTAATAGAATGTCAGGTAAAATATAGGTTTTTTTTTTTTATATATATCACTCACTTCTGACTCTGGCTTGCACACCTTTACTGTTTTTCTGTCTATTTGCACAGGTACCTCCACAATAGGAAATAGTGGAATTGCTCCCAGGCTATGAGATCTGTAGCAATGTTATGCAGTACAGAAAATGCTTTGATGATTGCATATCTTTTCAATGTGATACTGTAGGGCAGTGTGCGATGTATGGCATTCGAGCTGCCTTTGAACGGCACTAAAGGCTGACAGATTGAAACAGGCTCTGGACTATCAGGAGTCCCAGTGGGTCTTTAGATATCTGCTAGTGCAACCCTAGCAATGATTGCAGGTGGGGGGGAACAATCCTCAATGTACGTATTGCAGCACTTGGAGGAAGTGATCTCAGATCACTTTTTCCCAGCAGTTGTGAATGAGAATCTTCACTGGAGTAGAGCAGCCTGCAGCAGTTATCGCAGCTCCTGCTTTTGACCTGTACCTGGCCAGCTCGGTCCACAGTGGACCCCACATTGCTAGATATACAAGGAGCCACAGAATAAGACACCCTTCATACATATATACAAACAGCCCACACACAATCACACATAGTTCCCACAAACACAGCAAAACTGACAATCCACATTACACACACACATAACCCGACAAGCAGCCTATCACATGCAATACCACAAGCAGCCCCACATATACACACACCACCAAATGGGAAGGAGGTTTGCAGTTAAAAAGTTTGAGGGCATTTGACAAGCGCAGGGCTATCCAATCATTACCTTACCTGACACAAAGTTGTTCTGCTGCAAGAGGAAAGGGAAGGATGGTTCAGCAGCAGCACTCGTGCCTGAGATAAGAAGGGAACTCAAGTTTTTCAACAGAGACAGGGGGAAAAAAACACCAAAGTGTGAAGGTTAGTCAAAAGTTGAGGGAGCATCAATAAGAAGCAGGTTTGCCACAGCATCATCTTAGGTGTGGCCAGGTCTTGGGCTGAATGTGCAACAATTAATGTCATGCCCACCCAGAAGTGTTCACAGTGAAGGAGCCTTCTCGGTTAATAGCAACATCCGCAATCCCCAGAGGTCATTAGCTTAGCTTAGCCCACTAAAACACTGCAGTGTTTTTTTTTGTTGTTTTTTTTTTAACCATTAATTAAGGGACTTAATAAGAAAACAAAAATCTCTACTTTATGATAGTCTGCCGCCTCTGTCGCTGGGCTCAGGTCCAAAGGCTGCTGCTGTTCTTCTGACTTCACAATTCAAATAACTTGCTTTAGGGATAATTAGGTGTAGGTTGCCTCTGAAGTGCTTTAATCTGTAAGGCACTGCAGTGTTTTGATAACTATTTTGTAGGTACCTCTCGTATTATATTAAAGTGACTGCCAGACTGTCTGCTACTGCTACCACTGTCCCCGGGCTCACATCCAGAGGCTGCTGACACTTTTCTGATTTTAAGAGAAACCCATTTTTGGCCATCTGACCTAAAAAATGTCAGAAAGCATGGAAGTTCTCTACCGGTATGCTTGACAGTAAAGCATTGCAGTGTTTTGTTAATGTTTTTACAGGGTCCTGATATTAAAGTGACTGCCTGTTTGCATTCAGTTACTTAATGGTAAAAATTGGTCTCACATACAATTCTTATTTTAGTTCAGCTGTTTCTGCACTGTGAACAGTGTGCATGCAATTACAATATATGCATAATATTGCATATGTAAATTGCATATCTATTTAGCCATAGTCCCTAGAAGCCAGTTATATAGCAATTATCCTTTCTTTACAAGTAATATTTTATCTTTCTTTTTTTACTTTGTTTCTTTTATTTATTGTTTTATTTTTCACTAATCCTGCCTTTCTTAATCTCTTTCCAACGAAACTTAGTGAGGATCCGAAATTAGTTTAACGAAAATTTAAAGGGACGCTATAGTCATCCAAACCACTTCATTGTAATAAAGGGATCTGAGTGCATGGTCCTTATCCCTTTTACCCTGCACTGTAAACCATTGCAGTTTTTTTTAGAAATCACTATGTTTACATTACAGGGTTAAGTCCACCTCTAGTGGCTCTCAGTATGAGGTGCGGCTAGAGGTGCTTTCATGGCAGAGACATAGTAAAACTCGTTCACGTGATGCAGAAGTCCCATAGAAAAGTATTGCTCCAATGCATGCACAGCACTCACGTGATGTTAAGGGAGGCAGAGCAGTAAGCATCGCTGAGGCAACCCCAGCTCTGGAAAAAGGTAAGTAAAACTTTATTTTTGAAAAAGAAAATAGCAAATGGGGGAGGAGGGCGACTTATTTCTGACAAGGTAGAGGGACACTGTACTGTTGGGAATACAGGTTTGAATTCCTAACAATACATTGTGTTCCATTAAGATTACTTTTTGCCAAAAAGAATAGGCATATAACCAAATGTCAGTGTAACCACAATTTTTTTTTTAAATTATATATATTCACAATGCTCTTACAACAAATTATTTAAATACACTTTAGTTTATTTAGCACTAGCACACTTTGATTTGTTTCCCATGTTGGAATTAGTGTAGGACCCACCGATATTGGGGTACTGCGAAGTAGTGGTGGGATTAACACAATATGGCCATATGGTGGAACTAAATCTCCATGTTTGTTTGCTGAGATAGTTGATTTTAAGTAGCCTCATAAAATGTGAAATGTATTTTTGGGTTTGGATGGGATGTTAAGAATTGGTTTTGGATACTGGATAGGAAATGTATGCACAGTGTAATCAAAAAAATTATACTTTGAAAAACATGATGCACGATGTAAAGAACACTGTATTTTTATTTTAAAAATAAATCAAACATGTTTATTTAGACTCAGGGGTACTTAACTTAACACAGATGTACTCTGTGTCCAACCCTTCTAATTGGTGGTTTTGGTTATTTCAGTCACATCCTTTGCTGACAGGCATATACAATGGAGAAGTCAGTCATGAAATTTCAATAACTAGACGGTAAAATGGCCCGTATTGTAAAATCCAGTGACTTTCAAAGGAATATTCTCATAGAATGTCACCTGCCTTACAAATCAGACTTTCTAGAGCTGTCATCTGTCAGCTGTCCAGTCATCTGTAAGGGCTGTTATGGGGAATTGGAACTGTTTAGGAGAAATACCAAAACTCTTTTCATTTAAGTTGCATATCTCACTACTGGGTTTTTAAGTAGAAATGTTCATTAGGAACTGAAGAAAAGTCCATAAAGCATGCTTCAATTAGACTCTGAGGAATTGGAAGTTTAGAGAATGCCAGGAGAACACCCACCTGCCGGCTTGCATAGTACCAACTGTAAAGTTTGTTGGGTTTGTTGGAGGAAGAATAATTAGCTTTTTTTCCATTTCGGTGTCTCTAGGTCACTGGTGTCAGTGGAAGAACATATTCAAGACATCACTGATGTTCCTATACTTCCACCATTGAGGAAACAGTTTTGGTTAGGCACTTCCCTGTTCTAAAATTACAATTCCTCTAGCCACAAAGCAAGGTCCATACAAAAAATGCCTAATGGATTATGGTTGGAAAACGTGCCTGACAGGAACCACACTCAGTATCTTTAGGTTGAAGTCAAGCCTGATTGCAAAATATCAGTACAAAATCTACTTTTGTGGCTTAATCCCTGCAGCAATATCCGACAAACAGCAGGAGTAGAAGCTATCAATAGAGCAAATGAGGGAGGAGAATACTTATGACCTTTATCAAGAAACAACTATTGGTTCCTTGCCAAAACAGGAATGACTTTCGCCAAATTAGAAGGGATAACCACTCAGGCTGGAGGGATTATAAAGAAGAACACGAAAGTGCTGGATCAAATCAGTAGAGGCGTAAAGACAAGGGAGTCCCTGTACTGTTATCTGTAGTGTAAAATACCAATATTTACTTGATTCTAGATTGTGTGTATGATTCATGCTTGGGTTGACAAACTTGATCAAGAGTTTAAGCATGTTGCTTTAAGCACACACAATAAAAGGAAGCAGACCAACAATGCCCTCAAAGTAAAATTATTAATATGTTGTGATGGGCAAAGAACATAAAAGCAGATCCAGACACTAATTTGTTCTTTAAGGTCTGGAGTCCCCAAATACAACGTGGTTTTCGTTCAATGATTCAAAGCTACTGAACTCCTGAACTTAGGATGATGGTAACTGTACTGTTTATATGTTTTAATATTTTTTTGTGCATGTACAGATTGTTAAAGACTGTTGTTGGTTAACATTATATTATAGGTATAAGGAAAAAAACATGCTACATGTTTTTAACATATTGTGTGTGTGTGTATGCTAGTGTTTGTGGGCTGAAATTATATCTTCTCAGAGTAATATAATTTAATAACACTACATTTGAGCTGAGAGTTTGGTCTCCGTGTTCAACACTACAATGGATACAGTTGGTACCAAGTACCAGAGGAATATCAAGAGAATACACAAAAAGGGTCACATACATTTGTTTTGAATGCTACCGAAGATACTGGGATTAAATATATTATAATACTTAAAAACAGGGCCGGACTGGGAAAAAAATTAGGCCCGGGCATTTTTCAATCAGAGCGGGTGTGTCATCACTAATGACAAGCATGCCCCCTCTTAAAGTGAGCATGTTAGTTCAATGCGCAGAGCCCCACTGAAGAGCTCTGGCATTAGAAAAAGGCCCTGAATTTGTTCTGCGCAGCGCAAGCAAATTTAATAACATGCTTGCGCTGTATTTGCTCTGGTGTCTCCACAAGTGGGATACCAGAGGACAAAAGGACCAGGAAAGTGCATGGTTCATATGTTTGTAGCCTGCTTGTGGGATTGCGTGTGTGTAGAGTGTGGTGTGGTATTGTGTATAGGTCAATTTCATTTGTGTTTGTGGTGTAATATGTGTGGCTAGGGGCTGTAGAGAGTGTGTGTGTAGGGGGCATAGTGTTATATGGGATGTAGCGAGTGTGTGCATACGGGCTGTAGTGTGTGTGTATAGGTGACGTAGTGTGTGTAGGGGTTGTAGAGAGGGTGTGTTTAGAGAATGTTGTATGTGTTTGCTGACAAGGAATGTAGTGTGTGTGTAGGTGGTGCAGTGTGTGTAGGAAATCTACTGTGTAAAGGACACAGTGTGTATAGGAGATTGTGTGTGTGTGTGTGTATGTGTGTGTAGAGGATTAAGAGTGCATATAGGGTAAGGTATCTAACGTGTATCTGGAGCGTATTGTGTGTAGTGGAGCAGTGTGAGGGGTGCTGTAGTGTGTGTGTCACACACACACAGCACACTCCCACACATATACAGCACACACACTGTGCACCCCTCTTACATACACACACACTGCGCCCCTCACACATACAATACGTCCAAATATATATATATATATATTTGGATGCACTGTGCCCCTCACACATACAATACGTCCAAATATATATATATATATATATATATATATATATAGAGAGAGAGAGAGAGAGAGAGAGAGAGAGCAAATATATATATATATGTATATATATATATATATATATTTGGACGTATTGTATGTGTGAGGGGCGCAGTATGTGTGTATGTAAGAGGGGTGCTGTGCGTGAGGGTGTTTTTATCTGCCGTCACATTCTAGGTTTCTAATTTTCTTTGTCTGTTAACTCAATGAGGGTTATTTTATATTATATATATATATATATAAATATATATATGCGTGTGTGTGTGTGTGCTGTATATGTGTGGGAGTGTGCTGTGTGTGTGAGCGAGGGTGCTGTCTGTCTGAGGGTGCTGTGTTTGAATGAGGCTGCTGTGTGTGTCTGGGAGTGTGCTGTGTGTCTGGGGGTGCGCTGTGTATTTGGGGGTGCGCTGTGTGTGTTTGGGGTTGCGCTGTGTGTCTCGGGGTGCGCTGTGTGTCTGGGAGCGCTGTGTGTCAGGATGCGCTGTGTGTCTGGGTGCGTTGTGTGTCTGGGGTTGCTGTGTGTGTCTGGGGTTGCTGTGTGTGTCTGGGTGCTGTGTGTGTCTGAGTGCTGTGCGTGTCTGAGTGCTGTGTGTGTCTGGGTGCTGTGTGTGTCTGGGTGCGCTGTGTGTCTGTGTGCACTGTGTGTCTGGGTGCTGTGCGTGTCTGGGTGCTGTGTGTGTCTGAGTGTTGTGTGTGTCTGAGGGTGCTGTGTGTGTCTGAGGGTGCTGTGTGTGTCTGAGGGTGCTGTGTGTGTCTGGGGGTGTTGTGTGTGACTGAGTGCTGTGTGTGTCTGGGTGCTGTGTGTGTTTGGGTGCTGTGTGTGTCTGAGTGATGTGTGTGTCTGAGGGTGCTGTGTGTGTCTGAGTGATGTGTGTGTCTGAGGGTGCTTTGTGTGTCTGGGTGACCTTTACTGTAAGTTTGCAAACATTTATTACATAGTTTTCCTTGCTTTATTTTGGTTTGTATATTTGTTTAAAAGTGTTAACTTGCTGGTTTAAAAAAATAATAATTGTCATGTGATGCATTTCCCTTTAAACATATCTCAATTAAGTGATCTGGGTGCAGTGCCTCTGTCCCTTTAACCTTGCAATGTAAATAGCATCCAGCATCTTCAAAACCCCTACAGGAAAGCACTGATTTAATGCTTTGCTATAAGGAAGGCTTAATGCGCATGGGGTTCTCACTGTGCATGCACATTAGGTTCCCCCATCACCGTGCCGTTTGAGGTGGAGGAGACAAAGCCAGTGCTGAGGGAACATTGCACTGGAAAAAGGTATGTGTGTATAGGTTTTTTTTTTTGTAGTGCTTTTTTTCTCAGGGGGCGTGGATCATAAGTTATTGGCAGAGTGACACTGTAGTGTTAGGAATACAGATTTGTATTCACAACGCTATAGTGTTCCTTTAAATCAAGCTACTATGTTGTGGACTATATCTCTGTGATGGAGCTCATGTACTCCGACTAAGTACTTCCGCCTAACCACTTGCAGGGACTCGGGAGTTCTTCAGCCCCAGTTGCCAAAGCTTGACTGGAAACTCTCTGGAGCTCTTCCAACCAACCAGGCTGCAGCTCTCCATTCATGCAGTTATCGTCCCTTCTACCTATTCCTCTGCAGCTTTTCTTCCAGGCAGGTATTGTCCCCTCTGCCTATTCCTCTGCAGCTCTGCTTTCAGTGATTGTGATTGCCATTGCCTTTACAAAGGCACTTGCGGCTCTCGGGCCTAGCTCTCTTGATTTATCCCAGGGCTGGAGGGATCATACAGCCTGCCAACAGGTCCAAAGACTCTGTCACTGGGACCCCTAAAAATCCACACAGGACACCCAGTTCCAAATGGGAACCCGCCGCACTCCCACTGCTAATCTTTTGGCTTTCCTTGTTGCTGCCCAGTGCCAAGCTCCATTTGGGTACTGCCACGGCAGCAAGATGGCAGGGGACATGAAGGAGGATTGGTAGGTGGGTGGCCTGGACAGACAGAGGGATGAAGTAGAGAATAGCCAAGATGACGCCCAGTCTCCTCTCTCCTTTATTGGCACTGAAGCTCCGTCTGAAGGTGGGTGGGTGGGTTGGTGGGAGCTGTGGTCGACTCTTCCTATAAATAGCCAAGCACTGCACTTAGTGTGTTCTCCTGTCTTGCACCAGAACAACCAAGTACTGACTAACATTTAACTCCAAAAAACGACATTACACACACACACCCTGCACCTACAATAGACACAGGGTCCATGGTCCTACATAAAATGTCCTTATGACACTGTCTGACACCGCTTTGCTTCCTACCTGCTCCATTCTGGCTTCATGTCTTTCTCTGTAAATAAAGGCACTCATGCCCTCATAGATCTCCTAAGTTTCCATATTACTCTCAGGTACCGGGGACGGTCATGTTTGCAAGGTTGTCGTTCCACTGCAACTGAGTCCACTGCAACCTCTCCAAACCTCACGGACCTCCAGCATCAGATTTTCCCCATAGGGAAGCATTGAGGAGCGTGGGCCGAACCTGACCTGACCCAGCACCGAGGGACATCGGCGCTGGATTCAGGTAAGTAGCTGAAGGGGTTTTAATCCTTTAACCCCTTAAGGACACGTGACATGTCTGACATGTCATGATTCCCTTTTATTCCAGAAGTTTGGTCCTTAAGGGGTTAAGCGACATAGGATGGGTGCGGGCGAGAGGGAAGGGAGCACTCCAGGATTCTCCAGTGCCAGGGAAACGAGTTTGTTTTCCTGGCACTGGAGAATCCCTTTAATTTCTGTCAGTTTTTAGATCTACACATTAATTGTCTGTTTTAAAGCAATTAGTTATACATAATTACTCCTTCAGACATGTTTGTGCATGAACACATTTCAAAAACTGTTGGATGGTTTTGGATGATTTAGCAAATGCAAAAGCAAAATTATATATTTTTGGTGGGATTTCCCTAATTGTTGAGCTTCTTCCAGGTGGCTGCTGCAGGCCTCTAACTTAAGCAGTGAGCGCAAGCAGAATAGCACAGATAAAAGTTATGCTTTATGTTTTGTACTATGACTTTTGAGGGGCATATCAGACACTAGCTCCTTCCTTATATTAATGTCAACCTCTAAATGCAATTTACTTTATTCTCATTATGTTTAAATCTTTTATATCTACATACATGCAATACTAATCAATATAATTGTAATAATTTTACAATATATATATGTGTTTATACCACTTCTTTGTCAAATACATTTTCAACCTTTCAAGAGGGAGATTTTCTTCTTTTTATTTATTAACCCCTTAAGGACACATGACATGTGTGAAATGTCATGATTCCCTTTTATTCCAGAAGTTTGGTCCTTAAGGGGTTAAACAAGAAATGAGACCATCAATGCTCTATTTCCTACACAAATCAACACAAACATGTTCACATGCAGGTTCTATAAAATAGTTTTTTTTATTTTATCTAGTTTCCCAATATCTATCACTTATTGATTCAAGATGAATCAGCCAGCAACGGACTACGTCTATCACAAAGTAAGTTTTAGTATACATGGTATTGCATAATATAATGACTCACTGTCATTCATTAATGTGTTTACAGAATTCCCAGACTCTAGCACACAGTTTGTATTGCTCAAATATGTAATTTACAATTGCAATGCATTACAATATTGAGTGAGTTCATATAAATTGACAGAGCAAAAACTGACTGATGTAAAAACAAATGGTTTAAAGGACAAGTAAAAGTATTAGTTATTATTATTTACTAAAATATTTCATGTGGTAAAATATATATCTCTACCAAATATTAAGTTAAAATTCTAGATTAACACAAATGGGTTTTAATGGACTGTAAAATAAGAATTAAATAAACTGCATTACTTGTGGCAACAGTATTAAATTAATGGAACAATTGAGGCTGTAATGCACATAGATAAGTGCAATTGTTTTCTATTAGTAATTAGCATGAATGGATGAGTTTGGAATCCTGCAAAAGAAACATTAAAATATATAAATTCTGTTGCTTATCTGTTTTCCCTTATTTTTTCATAGTTTAATATTCTATCTAGATTAAGAAATGGGGTCAAATCAAGTGATCATTTTAAATGAACACACATAAATTAAACATTGGTTGTGTTCCTGTTTAATTTTATGATTGGACCCATCTGGTTTGTTTGTTTGTTTTTAACATTAAAATCACAATAAAACTGGTAAAGTCATTTGTCCAATCAAATCATGATGCTTCTCATAGCATATACACCACAATCTGCCACTCCAGTGTTCTTCAATGAAAAACCTTAAATCCAATGCTTCATATAGAGAAGCACAGGAGGCACACAATAATTACATCTACTTCAGCAATGGTGGAACTAAACAGAGAGGGTCCTGGTGCAAGATTTTTTGGGTGTCCCCCTATGAAAAAAACTCCCACAATGCTTTGCCAACTGAGTATCTACTATTTGTCCATCGTTGCAGGGTTGTATTGAACATTGAGCAGTGTTTGTATGTTTGAATGTAAGCATGGTTTTTGTATGGAGTATATGAGTGTGTGAATGTAGGAGTGTATTTGTTTGTAGTGTTTTTTATGTTTTTTTATGTTCTTTTGCCATGTTAAAACCGTGGTTTACTTGTGTGCTTGTATGCAGTGTTGACGTTCAAATTTGGGTGTAGTGTTTTCGTTTGAATGCTGAGATGTATGCACATATACACTCTCACATACACACACACACATACCTACATTTGAATACACAGATACACACTAACATGCAGATACACTGACGCATATACAAAAGCACAGGTACAGACAGCACTGACACACTGACAGAGATACAAACACTGACACACATGCAGATACACAGTCACACACAATGACATATAAATTCTGACACACATACAGATGCACAGATACACAGGGGCACACATACAAACACATATAAACAGACACAGATAGATACACTGACACACATACACACCGATACAGATAAACAGACACACTTACCGACACATATGCACACAGACAGACACACATACAGACATAGTTATAAATACAGACATACATACAGACACAGATACACATGCAGACACATGGATAGATACACAGACACACATATAGATACACAGACACATACAGACAAATATACAGACAGAGACACACATACAGACACACATACAGGTAAAATATGCACATTTTAAGCCACCCTCCTGTTACCTTTTGGGGGCAGCCTGCAGTAGGGTGGCTTCCCTGGGCTCCAGATGGCTGGCTCAGGCTGTTGGGAGCCAGGCTCTGCATCCCCTCCTCTCGTCAATCCTCCCTTTGCGGCTCTTTGTTATCTGGGAGGAAGTGACTGGTTGTCACTTCCTTCCATGTTGCCAAGATTATAGGGGCCTGGTCATGCTATTAAAGGACTACAGCGCTGACCAGGGAGAACACATTTGCCTGAGAACACATTTGCCATCGGGTAACCCAACTGCATGGGCCAGCCAATGGGGCAGTGTTAGTTCCACCACCATAATTTTAGTCCGAGAATGGTGGCCTATAATTAAGGCAAATAAACACAAGAATGACAAAGAAAAATAGATTAGGAAAGTGGCTCTTTCATCCCATTCTATAAATGTTTCCATGTTAATAATGACATTTTATCATCATTATTAAGCAATATCTTAAAATAGGACACTGTAAATGGAAATTTACCAAAAACAAGTTTTTATATACCCGAAATCAATTACAATAATAATGTTTGAATTATATTGATTTATAGTATGATATGTATTTTGAACCTTTCACTAATAAAGAAACAACCTTTTTGATAATCATCACCATCATCATAACACTAGTCAGCAATCTCTCTAAGCATGACAATTGGAGATATCTGTTTACTGTTTGCAATGTCCCACTTTCTTGATTTAGTAAGTACTGCTGCAAGAGCAGTAACAAATTGCCTCATTCTTTTGCAGTCAACATCCCGTTCACCAGTATGCACATTTCCACACAGAAACAGTCTTTTTTCTCTATGCATAAGTTCTATAAAAATAAGGACAAAACTTTACTAATAAGCTGTATTGCACTGACATTAAATGATGATATACAGTTAAAAGCCTATTATATCATTATGAGCTGGCAATAGCAAAACCTCCTCTTTCAAACAAAATAATGTAAGAGGTTCCTGTAGGAATAATATCATATAAGAATTTCTATTAAAGTGGAACCGTAGATTCCATAACCATTACAGCAGCCCTTCGCATTATTTGGTGGACTGGGCTGCCATGGGTACCCAGATAACTGTAAAAACATTTTAAAACAAATTAACAATACACCGTGCGATTCCTCCAAGGGACACCTGGCACTATGACAATTACCTTGTAGTGCTTATGGTACTTAGACTATCCCTTTAAGCTTTAGAGAATTTAGTGAGTCTCTCCTTCAAAACAGATATATGGTGGAAAAGCAAAATAAAAAATAAATAAAAGAGCTTCACTAGGTCCTCAGAAATAGATTGATTTTCTCTTGATCCTTATTACACAAGAGCTAGTAGATTCCCAAGTCCAAATAGATTTAAGTGCAATGATACAATGAAAACAAATCAAAATCGGGTGCAAGAGAATAATGAGAATGGACAATGCTTATAGCTTGCCCTTCAAGGAATCCTCACTCAGGTCTCAAGCTTTTTTTAACTCATCTTGTGCATTTACAGGGAGAACCTAAATAAATTGCGTATTAGACTTATTTCACCCAAAAAGGCAGTCCAGATCCAATATGCATGCGGGCTCTCTCTGCAAGTGTTATATAGCAACTCCCCAGACCATCATTTTGGCTTTGTTGGGCCTTGTCAGTGAGGTGACAAGATGTCCCGCTTTTACAGGCATAGTCGCGTTTTTTGTTCATGTGTCCCAGCATTCCAGGTTTCTTGGGACATATAAATGTCCCGGTTTTCGATACTAACAGGGGCCTCGCAGCCACCCAAGCTAATCTAGAGAGCCACTTTCTCTTCACTGGATTCTGCAGATGGCAGACCGCTCCTAAGATGGAGGGGTTCCATGCCGTATCCTCTCCTTGCCACTGGCGATGAGCCAATCTTGTTGCTACATGGATAGTGGCAATTGCCAGCCGATTAGAGAGCATTCTGTGATGCCAGTGACTTCATGCAGCAACGTCACACCTCCCTTCAGTCCCCCACCTTTGGTGCAAAGAAGAAGGAGCAGAAAAGTGAAGAAGCAGAAAAAAGCAGAAGGAGCAAAAAGGTGAAGGAGCAAAAAGGTGAAGGGGCAGAAAGGAGCAGAAAGGTGAAGGAGCAAAAAAGTGAAAAAGCAGAAAGGGGCAGAAAGGTGAAGGAGCAGAATGGGACAAAAAGATGAAGGTGCAGAAAGGGGCAGAAGGGGAGCTACCGATTGGCTCAGAGCATCAGTTGACCGCTCTAGTTAATTAGCAGCACCCGTGCCTGGCAGCATCTGCACTTCCTCAGAAGCCCAATATCACTGGGCGACCTGGAGATCAGGCGCTGGAGACATCCTTTGAGGTTAAACCATTTGAGAGTGGTTTAACCCAAAAAAGGAAGGAGAGTGCCCAGGGGCCACCTGGCACCATAAGATCATTTAGATGAAGTTTCTATGGTGACCAGAATGTTAAGAGAACACTATAGTGTCAGGAATACAAACATGTATTTCTGACATTATAGTTGTAAAAATGCTGTTTAGGTTTCTTGACCCCTGTTAAAAAGGTGTTTTTACTCACCTTAATTTCAGCACCCTGCTTGGCTAAGGGGTGTCCCGGTTTTTCATTTCTAAAATCTGGTCACCATGCTTATACCACTCTAGAAACCTTAAGCAAAGGTCTACCTCTGGATTACACTTTTAGCTTAGGAAGACACTACGCAACCAAAACAGAGAGCAAAGGTATATTTTTAACAGACAACAACTC
The DNA here is from genome assembly GCF_036172605.1 of Pelobates fuscus. Classification (NCBI taxonomy): domain Eukaryota; kingdom Metazoa; phylum Chordata; class Amphibia; order Anura; family Pelobatidae; genus Pelobates; species Pelobates fuscus. Next base: position 228,308,060 of record NC_086322.1, read on the forward strand.
AAATAGCCTGCCCTTCTGTGAGTCCCTGCTCACTTCTCAAACTTTTTTTTAGCTTATCTTGTGCCATTATAGAGGCAACCTAAAACATATAAGGTAATAGTTATTAATTTTCTCCTAAATATTAAAGTGTGTTTGGTGATGTCTTCCAAACTTAAAATGAACTGTAGCTATAAACAAATTTACACTTCCACTCTCCAGCTACATCAAATGAAGCCCCTTAAATTCTTATCCAATTCTGCTAAAAATTAAATTCCTAACGTTCCAGACAACACAGATAAAACATAACATAACAAAAACAGAGACACAAAAAAAAATATGTTTTTTGGTTCATGTTTTGGTTCAAGTCTCCAACCTAGACTCAAATGCATTTTATTTTATATTGGCTTCTACAGCAAAAATTAACCACATTGGGCTGGGCAGGGTGCTGCACTAACTGCCTGGGAGATCCTGCATATGAGCATTCACTATATAGCATAACATACAGTTAGGTCTGAAAACATTTGGACACTGACACAAGTTTTGTTATTTCGGCTGTTTACCAAAATTAATTCTAGTTACAGTTAACTAATGAATATGGGCTTAAAGTGCAGTCTCTCATCTTTAATTTGAGGGTAATCACATCCAAATTGGAGGAAGGGTTTAGGAATTACAGCTCTTTAATATGTAGCCCCCCTCTTTTCCAAGGGACCAAAGGTAATTGGACAATTGACTCATAAGCTGTTTCATGGACACGTGTGGGCTATTCCTTCATTATTCCCCCATTAATAAAGCATGTAAAAAAAAGATCTGGAGTTGATTCCAGATGTGGCAATTAAATTTGGAAGCTGTTGCTATCACCCCACAACATGTGGTCGAAGGAGCACAGGTTGCAAAAAAAAAAAAAACATCAGCAAGATAGCAGAGACATTAGGAGTGGCCAAATGAACAGTTTGGTACATTCTGAGAAAAAAAAGAATGCACTGTAGACTTCACGAGAGCAAATACAAGGGGTTTACCACAAGGTGCAAACCATTCATAAGCCTCAAGAATAGCAATTATAGAGACAACCTAAAAACATATAGATCAGACTTTGCCAAAAAACATCTAAAAAAAAGCCAGCCCACTTCTAGAACAGCATTCTCTGGACAGATGAAAATAAGATCAGCCTGCACCAGAATGATGAAAAGAAACCCCATGAACAAACAACAACTGAAGACAGCAGCAGTACAAATCTGGCAAAGCATCACAAAGAAGGAAACCCAGTATTTGGTGATTTCCATGCGCTCCAGACTTTAGGCTGTCATTGCCTGCAAAGGTTTCTTAATAAAGTTTTAAAGATTTTAATTTTATTTATGGTTGAATTCGTTGTCAAATTGCAAATTGACCCCCTGAAATAAAAGGCTGTGCATGAAAATGGTTGCAATTCCAAAACATTTCATACAATATTTTTGTTCAACTCTTAAAACTGAAAGTCTGTACTTCAGTTGCATCTCAGTTGTTTCATTTCAAATCCATTGTGTTGGTGTACAGAGCCAAAATTATGAAACTTGTGTCCAAATATTTCCAGATCTAATTGTATATATATGTGTATATTTGCATGTTACTTTACCGACAAGATTGAAAAGCTAAGGAAAGAATTCTCCTCACCCTGCCTTTCTCTTTCTCAACCACGTAGATCAAGCCTTTCCTACCCTTCAGACTTTCTCCACGGCTACTGAACCAGAGGTGGCTGTGCTTCTCCTTTCCTGTCGCCCCACCACTTGCCTGATCCTATCCCATCTCACCTTATCAGATCTCTCTCCCCTTGTCTTGTGCCTCCCTTAACACACATCTTCAACTGCTCTCTCTCTCTTCTAGCGTTGTCCCTGCTGACCTTAAACATGCCACTGTAGTACCTATCCTGAAAAAAATATCTCTTGACCCGTCCTCCCCCTCTAACTATTGTCCCATATCTCTGCTCCCTTTCTCCTCAAAGCTTCTGGAAAGACTTGTCTTTACCCGTATGTCTCACTATCTCAATTCCAACTCTCTCCTTGAGCCTCTTCAATCTGGCTTCCACCCTCTCTACTCTACTGAGACTGATCTTATCAAAGTTACTAACAACCTAATGGCAGCTAAATCCAAAGACGACTACTCCATACTAATTCTTCTTGACCTGCTGCCTTTGACACCTTTGATCATGCTCTCCTTCTTCAAACTCTTCAATCACTCAGTCTCTGTGATTCTTTCCTCTTATGGTTTTCCTCTTATCTCTCCCAACGTTCATTCAGCGTCTCCTTTTCTTTTTTTTATAAATTCTTTATTTTTGAAAAGATTTTGTTATTTTTTGGGGGGAAGGGGTACAGAAAAGAGGTGTGGGATAAGGATTAGTTTCTTGTTGAACATGTTTCATAACATAAATACATAATGGTTATTGCATTCACATACACTGTAGGTACATTCTTGTTTGTTTTTGTTCTTGTTCTCTTTTTTTTTTTGGGGGGGGGGGTTAGGAAGGGGGGTACAGAAAATAATTGGGGTCGGGAGAGGGTTACAATACATCAACGTTGCGGAACAGAGTTGGTTATATCACTGTCGCATAACAATAATTACATTAGTATTAACATTAAGAAGGAAGTTATGGTCCCTTGAGATGCATGAGGGGGAAGATTACTGGGTGGTAGTCTGCGTACAAGGTCGTACATGTTATGAGCGGGTGTGGTAATTGGGTGGTTCCCGTGTGCCCCTTGGGATTGGGGCTAGTCTGTGTCTTGGGGTTGCCTTTGTGTTGTACGTCTGGTCCTAGCGTGTCGTTCTTGTGAATCATAGTCTCCGTCCTGTTATATTTGGGTTAGGGGCCATAAGAGTCCAATTTTGGGAGGAAAGGTAATGACTTTTGAGAATGTTTGGTGGGCGTTGATCGTCCTATGGATTGGGTAGGTGTCGTCTATGAGGGTTATCAGCTGTATCTGAGATTCGTCTGTGGGTAAGGGGGGTGTATTAGGTTGTGAAGGGAGGTGGGGGATAGGAAGGGTGAAGGGGAAGTGGAAGGAGGGTCTACGGGTGTGGAGTTATTGGGGGGTTAGTATCGTTCTAGTTAGCCATGGGTCCCATATTTTGTGGTATGAGTTTGTGGTGTCGTGGACCAGGGCTGACAGTTTGTCCATCTCCATGGTTTCTGTTATTTTGTGTAGTACTTCAGACACTGTCGGGACAGTGTTGCTTCCCCAGTGTCTGGCTATGGTTCTCCGGGTGGCCAGCGCGATCCGGGCCGTCATTTTGTTTTGGGCCCTAGTAAGGGTCTCGTGGGGTTTAGACAAGAGCCAGAGCCAGGGGTCCAGTGGGAGATTGCTGTGTAGTGCCCCGTTTACCATTTGTGTTATGTCCTGCCATAGTTGGGCGATGTGTGGACAGTTCCACCATAGGTGGATGTAGGTGCCTTGGTCGTTGCATCCCTTCCAGCAGCGGTCTGAGGGTGCTATGCGCATTTGTCTCAGTCTTAGTGGGGTGATGTACCAGCGGAGCATGGTTTTGTACGCTTGTTCTTTGTGTGTTACGCAAATGGAGATTGCTGCTGTGGCTTCCCAAATGTCTTGCCAGTCTGACGGGTCAGTGATGGGGCCTATATCCCGTTCCCATGCCTTCGTGTAAGATAATGCTTCAGTGGATTGGGTATGGTGTAGGATGCCGTATATGGTAGATATTTGGCCTTTTTGCATTGGGGTGTTCATGCACATTTTCTCGAAGGTGGTGAGCGTGGTAGTCGCTGTTTGTTGGTTATGTGGTTGGGTGAGGAAGCTCCGTATTTGCAGGAATCTAAAGTGGTCGAAGGTTGTGTATGGGGTGTTGTTAGGTAGTTGTGTGAAGGGTAGAAGTTGTTGTCCCCGGAAAAATTGATGGAATCGTACCAGATTATTATCTTCGTATCTCGCGAAGTGTTGGGGTGTCATCCCGGGTTGGAATTGTTTGTTTCTGAGGATTGGCGTTAGGGGGGATGGTGTGTTGATAATGTCATATTTGCGGGTCACTTTGTCCCATAGTTGGATTGAGTGGATAAGTGCTGGTGTTGTGGGGGGTATCTGTGGTCTGTCTTGTCTTGGTAACCAAAGGTACAAGGAGGGGAAGTCCCGTCCAGACAGATTGTGTTCGATGTCAACCCATAATTTGAGTCCTGTCGGTGCATGCAGGTTTTGGATCTGCGCTAATTGGGCCGCTTGATGGTAGTCCCATAGATTTGGTAGTCCCAGGCCCCCTCTCTTATGTGGTATGTAGAGTGTCGAGCGTTTAATTCTGCCCTTTTTCCCTGCCCAAATGAATTTGTCTATTCTGGATTGTAGTGTTTTGAAATCTGTTTTGGATATCGGGATTGGCAGGGCTTGAAATAGGTAGGAGGTTCATCTTAACCGAGGCTAGGTGTCCCAGCCACGATATGGTTAGGTTTTGCCATTTATCTAGGTCTTGGTTCGCTCTTTCTAGTAGTGGGGGGTAGTTCAGTTGGTACGTGAGTTGTAGGTCTCCCGGTATGTGTGTCCCCAAGTATTTTATGCTCTGTGTCTCGTAGCGGAAAGGGTAGTTTGTTTTGAGTGCGTTTATGTCGTCTTCAGGGATGTGGAGTGGTAGTGCTTCGGTCTTGCTTATGTTTAATCTGTATCCCGATATTTTAGCATAATCTTCTAGAAGGGTTATGAGTGGGGGCAGGGAGGTCGTAGGGTTCGTTAGCGTCAATAAAAGGTCGTCTGCATATGCCGAGATTTTATATTCCTCTCCGCGGATCCGGATGCCGGAGATGATGTCGGTTTGGCGTATTTTCTGGAGGAGGGGTTCTAAAGATAGGGCAAAAAGAAGGGGGGAGAGGGGGCATCCCTGTCGTGTGCCATTATAGATTGTAAAGGAAGGTGGGTGGGTGTTCGGGATGAGGAGGCTTGCTGTGGGGTGGGAGTATAGATTTTGTACGGTTTCTACAAAGATTTCGGGAAAGCCCATTCTTTCAAGGGTTGTAAATAGGTATGGCCATAGTATTCGGTCGAATGCCTTTTCGGCGTCTAGGGAGAGGAGGAGGGTCGGTTGTCGTCGGTGGTTCACTGTCCAGATTAGATCGCATGTTCTCCTGGTGTTATCGCATGCTTGTCGATGCGGGATGAATCCGACCTGGTCTGGGTGGATTAGTTTGGGGAGGATAAGGTGGAGGCGATTGGCTAAGATTTTGGTGAATAGCTTAATGTCGGTGTTGAGCAGCGATATCGGTCTGTAGTGGCCTGGGTCTGTGTGTGATGTGTGGGGTTTGGGGAGCAGGCATATGTTGTCTTTTATCATGTCTGTGGGCGGGACCTCCCCATCCATGAGTGACGTGAATAAGTGTAGGAGGTGTGGTAGGAGCAACGACGAGAAGGTTTTGTAGTATAGTCCAGAGAAACCGTCTGGTCCTGGGCATTTGTTGGGCTTTAGTGTTTTCATGGCTTGGGCTATCTCCTCGAGTGTGATAGGTGAGCGCAGTGTTTGTTTCCCAGCTTCCGTGAGGTTGGGCATAGGGATGTTGTCTAGGAAGGCCTTTATGTTATTTCGTGTTTGGGAGGGGTTGTTTCGTGATTCGGGGTCGTGATCATATAATGAGGCATAGTAATCATGGAAGACCTTTGCGATTTGGTTCGGAAGGGTGTGTTTCTGTCCGTCCGGCGTTGATATGTGCGGGATATGTTTGTTGCGTGTCCGCTTACGGAGTCTGTGGGCTAGGAGTGTGTCTGCCTTGTTCGATTTTTCGTAGAACATCTGTCTAGTCCATTGGAGGGCTTTTTTGGAGTCCTGTGCCATGAATGTCTGTATTTCCCGTCTATGCACCTGGATTTGGGGCATGAGGTCAGGTGTAGGGTTTGTTTTATGTTGGTGTTCCAGTGTTCTTAGGGCTGATAGGTGCGTTTCTAGTGTTTGTAGCTGCTGTTTTTTATGTGCCGAGGCTGCCGCTATCAGTTTGCCCCGTATGACCGCTTTATGGGCTGCCCACAGGGTGCATGCTGAGGTAACGGAGCCTTTGTTGATGTCAAAGTAGTCCGCTATATCGTTTTGGATTTTATTTTTAATAGATGTGTTGTGTAGGTGGGTTGGGTTAAGTCTCCAGGACCAATTCCTGGTCGTGTGTGGTAGGGTGAAGGAGAGGAGTATATCCGCGTGGTCTGACCATGTGATTGATCCTATGTTTGCTTTTGTGATGTGCGGGAGTAAGGAGGGGGAAGTGAGGAACATATCTATACGGGAATAAGAAGAGTGTGTATTTGAGTAGAATGTGTAGTCTGTTTCAGTGGGGTGGAGTATCCTCCAGGTGTCTACTAGATGTGTGCGGGAGACAAAGGCTTGAAGTGATTTGTCATTGCGTGTGGGAGGCAGGGGTTTTGCTTGTCGTGTCTTTGTTCGGCGTCTGTCCAATTCGGGTGCCAGTGTGGCGTTGTAGTCTCCCCCTATTATAAGGTGGTGGGAGGAGAAGAGACGGAGGTGCGTCTGGAATGTGTTCCAGAAGTGTGTGTCGGGGTGGGTGGGGGCATAGATTGAGGAGAAGGCGTATTTGTGGGGCCCTATTTGTCCCGCCACTGTTAGATATCTCCCTTGGGGGTCCGTTACTGTGCGTGTGAAGGTGATGGGGCAGGTCTTGCGTGCTAAAATGGCTACTCCGTCTCTTTTCCCCTGTGGTGAGCTAGCTAAGTAGCACTCCCTGTAGTGTCTGCTCAGGAGAGGGAAGGCTCTTGTCTGTTCATAGTGGGTTTCTTGGAGTAGGATTAGATCGGCTTTGGTGCGTTGGCCCACCGGAGAAATCGGTGCCGTTTAGCTGGGTTATTCAGACCTTTACAGTTGATAGATATACATGTGAAGTGAGAGGGTTTAATGTTGCCCTTATCCCCTGGTCCCGAAGTGGGGTGTGTGTGCGGTTGTGAGGGCATCTCCAGTTCCTCTCTAGGGGGTTCGTGTGGCAAGATGGGGGTCAAGGGTATAGTATGGGGATTGAGGGGGCAGGGGGTTAGGGGGAGGGGCTAGGAGGGTGGGTGTCGGGTGCTAACCTGGTCTTATGGTCGTGTTGCCAGGTCGTCCTGGGGGATCAGAGTGTCCGCGTGAGTCTGGTGGGGTCAATCTGTCGGTGGGTCGAGGAGGTGAGTAGGTGGTCGTACGTCTGTGTTGGCAGCTTCGACTCGTCCCTCCCGGCTTTAGTTTGTACTGGGGTGTGGTTCTGAGTCGGCATCTGTGAGTAGAGAACAGTTAGGTCTTGGTGCAGGTGACGTCGTTGTCTCTTGTGGTGTGTGGTGGGTTGTCGCCACTGCCTATTGGCTTTCAGTATGAGAGGTTTTAGGGCCTCTGTGTGTCTGTGAGGCGGGTTCAGAGTACGTGGTCACCTCGTTAGGTTTCAACATGCAATATGGGAGATGAGAAAAAAAAAGAAGAACCTGTGAACTATATACAACAAAATTGAACATTTCTTGCCATGCATTTTACATTTTGCATTTTACATTTTACATTTCGCAGATCACATTTTACATTTTCCATCCTGGTTGCCCTGGACTGTGGGTGTATGGTTCTTGTGTGGCGTGAAGCCTCTGTGTGTGGTTATGTGGGTAGAGTTTAGCTCTTGCCACGGTGGAAAGGGTCTGGTTGGTGCGGTGTTGTGGTTTTGCGTGGGGTGTCTTTGCATCTAGTATAATAGGTGTGCCTTGTCCCAAGTGCCGTGTGGGTTGCGGCCGCCAGTGTGGGCTGAGGTGTGGTGCCTGACTCACGTGTTCAATACCTCCACCTGGCCTCCTATTCTCGTGTGCTCACTAGGGTTTGTGGTTACAATGGCTGGGCTGTGGGTTCGCCCCTGTGAGTGTGTTAATGGTTGAGTGATTTGGCATGCTGTTATACGTGTGCTTGCTCGCAAGGTCAGGGTGTTAGTTGTGTATTCAGGTGTAGGCAATATTGGCAGTGTAGTCTATGGTTATAGTGTTAGATACCCCGGCCTAGATCAAGTCTTTGGGTAGCATAAAGATATAAAATCATAGGTTTGCGAGTAGTTAAAGTAGTTTACAAGTAGTGAACTGGCAGTTGTCTGCCTGAGCCGTGCTCATCTACCCCCGAGTCCGTAATTGCACCCCAATGTTACCTCCAGTCTTTATGGAATCGGTGGTAAAGTCTCTAGCTCTGCATCACGCTGTTCGGTTGGGGGGGTCAGGATCGGGCCGTTCAAGTGGGCCTTTGCCGGAGGTGGGTGTGGAGCTTTGTGGGGAGTCGGTGAAGGTGTTTCTCGTGGGGCAGCAGGCTATGTAGATTTTGGGATCAAGGCTGGGATGTAGCTCGTGGTGTCATGGGGAAGGCCATCTTCTGCCTGTCCTGTGAAGACCCTTTCGTGTCTAGGGTTGGCGGGTAGACAAGGTGGATTACAGTCTGTGTTGTAGCAGATGTGTCTCAAGTTGTCTTTCGTTTCTGTGGGTGGCAAGTGGTGCTCGTAGAGTCCAGGGTGTTCGTTGAGGGGTTTCTTCATGGAGTTACTCTCGGCTGTCGCTGTATGTTGATTGTCGCTTGTGCGGAGTGCGGTGTGGGGATCTCGCGAGCCTTTCTCTTTGTGCCCGGTGTATACCCCCTGTTCTTGTGGATTTATGTGTCGGGGGTGGCAGTAGGGTTAGGCCTAGTGAGTCCGCGAACGGGATCATTTCTGTTGGGCTTGTGAGAATATGGGTCTGATTATCTTTCCGGACTATCAGTTTAAATGGGTGGCCCCACATGTACCTGATGCCGTGGTGGTTGAGTGTGAGGGTCAGTTGTTTGAGATCTCTCCGCTTTTTCAGGGTGGATGGAGCGAGGTCTTGGTAAAAGGCCAGGCGGTCCCCTTTGTATTGCGGTGGGGAATTTCTAGTAAGGTTGAGAATCTTTTCTTTTATGGTGAAGAAATGCAGGCGGACTATAACATCCCTGGGTGCGTCCGGGTTCATTGTCTGTGGTCTCAGGGCTCTATGTGCTCGGTCGAGTAGGAGGTCGTGAGTGGATGCCTCGGGCAGTATCGACTTGAATAGGTTTGTCAAGGTGGCGTGTAGGCTTTCTGTGGTGACCGTCTCAGTTAGGCTCCGGATCCGAATATTGTTCCTGCGAGATCTGTTGTTCATATCTTCCATGTTTTCTTCCATTGCCTCAATTTTAGCATACAGGTAGGTAATGTCCTGTGTGTGTGCTTGGGATGTGGTGGTGAGGTCTTTAATGCTGGTCTCGGTGTGGAGGGCCTTGTTTGTTAGGGCCTCAATGTCTTCTTTAATGCCGGAGAGTTTCTTGTCAAGTTCAGTCGCCATGTGGGATTTGATATCCGCGGTGGCTTCCCTGAGCATGGATTGCATGGTGCGCAGGGTTAGGGGGGCATCTGGGGCTGTGCTGTGTTCGTTCCCGTCGGAGTCCGAGCAGGCCTCTTCTAGATTTCGGCGGCAAGATGGCCGGCCCTGCTCGTGTTGTGGCCGGAACATCGGAGCGACCGACGGGGTTTGTTCTTTCTTGTTCTTCCCGCCCCCCATACCTCTAAGTTGCGGTCGGCTGTGCGTTGTGGGAGTTGTTGCGCGTTCTCTGGACGTGTTTGTGGCTCAGTACATGCGGATGGTAGCGGATTTCAGGAGCCGGGAAGAGGGAGCTCTTAGGTTATGCTGCCATCTTCCTCGACGGTCAAGCTCCGCCCCCCTCTCAGCGTCTCCTTTTCTAATGATACCTCCTCCCCTTGTCCTGTCTCGGCTCTCTCCTTGGTACCCTTCTATTTTATCTTTATACTGCCTCTCTTGGCAAACGTATTACCTCTTTTGGATTCCACTACCACCTGTATGCTGATGACACCCAGATATATCTCTCCTCTCCCTTGCAGCCCTGCAATGTGTCACTGCTTGCATTTCTTCCATCTCTGACTGGATGTCCTCCCGCTTTCTGAAACTCAATCTCTCTAAAACTAAGCTCCTTGTCTTTCCTCCTCCTAATACTGATCCTCCTCTTTCGCACTCCCTTCAAATTAGTGATATCCACATAAGTCCATCCTTGCAAGCACGTTGTCTTGGCGTCATACTTGATTCTGGTCTTACCTTTGAGCCTCACATCCAGTATGTTGCCAAATCCTGTAGATTCCATCTTAAAAATACAGTCAGCATCCGCCCGTTTCTTACGCAAGATGCTACCAAGCAGCTTGTTCATGCCCTAGTATTTTCCTGCATGATTTTCCTCTCTAGTCGATCCTCTCACATCTGGCACATATCCTTCGTATCCATGGCAAAAACAGAGATAATTACCTTCCGAAGATTGAGGGGAGTGCTGCTCGGCAGTCTTCTGCCATGATGCTTGTGCGACATGTCAGTGCACGACGCCCGCTGTGGACCCACGCATTTATATAGCCCCTGTAGCGGACTAGCCCCTGTACAAGAGTCTGCCCCGGTTTCCTGGAAGGGGCTGCTTGCTCGCTGCCTGCCCAGTGATTATGGTTCCGAGAAGATGGGACCCTTTAAACACAATGGCTGGGCATAATGGAGGTTGGCATGGTACTGCTGGCCCATTTGTGAGCCAGCCAAGGACATATGGATTAGCAGAGACATTGGACTGTACAGCGGATTCATTATTACTTTGCTATTTAACTACTAAGACTTCCGTATGGGTTTGTCATAAGGCTTTCATGTGGATTTAAAAAGCATTAGTTTGATTGTTCACCTAAAACTGTACTGACTTCCTGCATTCAGTATACAAACTAAATCCACCGAACACCGGACCACCCTGATGCTTCAATCTACCTCCCGGTTCATCTAATACATTCCTATTGAAACCCGCAAAAGCTTTGTTCAAGTCCCTGGGTGGCCACCATTTCGGGAGTTTAACACGTGGCGGCGGCCATCTTAAACTCCCGAACAGCTGTGTTTTGCCATCGAGTGTCTGGAACTAAAATCGGACACTCGACTAGGCAAACACCACTGAGACCTCCAGACTTCCATAAATTTGTGCCGAAACTTCCGAACGAGCCGCCGTTCGGTAGAAAGACTAATGCAAACATGGGGATTCACACGAACACCAGTATAACCATAGATGACAAACATTTCGTGACTTTTATTCAGCGAACGGAGACTGACCGCAAGGCCAAAACTTATGGAACTATTTTCGGCTACTGTTGCCTGTGCGGTCGGTCAAAACTTTAAACCCCCATAACTCCCGAACCCCTGGTCCGATCTGGGTGATTTTTGAATATGTTGCTCACCCAGATCAGCTATCAGGGGATACCAGATTTAAGGGTATACCCTAGGTATTTGGGGTACATCTAAGACTCGGGGAAAAGTATGTCCTTGTTAATTATGTTAAATGCTTATCTTAGGGGAGGAGAATTGTGGGTGGTTACTGTAATATTATTGGCCACTGTACTAATTGTTGTGGGTGTCTCCCTTGCATGGGAGCATTGCATAAAAGCAGGGAGTGTGTGATAAAAGTTCATTTCTGCTCCTGATACTGTGTTTCGTCCAGTTATTGGGAAAGGTGATGCGATATTATTGGATTGTCTTGTTGATTGTGCTTGCTACGCTGTTGGATTATTCTATTACTGTCAATGTTTCTCCTGGGGTTACTACTTGTTCCTGAGCCACACCTGGACTACCAGCGGAAATAGTCTGTGAGAGACTAGCATTCAGCTATAGGCCCACGTCCGTCCACGGTAAAGACAAAGTCCGACGTGCGGATGACGTAATGAAAAAGACGCACACGCACAATTTGGAGTCAAGGGCTAGGAACAGCCAATCGGATCTGCAAGAGGGTTATTTAAACTTACTTATTCCTTAGCTCATTGCCCTGACGTGGTTTTCCTTAGATGGTAATCCGAGAGTGTGCTCCTGATCGTGTTTTTCTTGTTTTTGACTTTGGCTTCGTTTTGACTTCACTGACCTCTGGTACCCTTGACTTTTGGCTTTTCCTTATCACTGTGTCTTGTTTCTTTGTCCCTGAGCTCAGCTAGTTTTCTGACTATTCTCGGGTACGTTTAGTCTGGCCATTATAAGGCCCGGTAAGACGTTACCCTTAGTTCTAGGATGTGATACTATTTTGCGTGCTGGATCAATATAAATCTGACAACACCTCACCCCTCTGTCAGCCCTTACATTGGCTTCCTGTATCCTATAGGAGTCAATTCAAAGTGCTAACCCATACCTATAAAACAATGAACAATTGTAGCCCCTTATATCTCTTCACAAAACCATAGGTATTCCCCTTCTCGATCTCTCCACTCTGCCCGTGACCTTCTCCTGCCCGCTGCTTGCACCCGTACAGTCAACTCATGCTTGCAGGACTTCTCGCGGGCAGCTCCCTTCCTATGGAATAGTCTGCCTACCACCATCAGACTCTCCCCTAGTCTTCAATCGTTTAAGAACCCATCTCTTTAGGAAAGCTTATGGCCTCCCAGAGTAACCTCTACCTCACATACCTGTCTCTTGCTCTCTCCTAAAGGGCAGCACTCTCCACTCTCCAACAGCTCTGCTTTACTCCCACCTTATTTGATTGCTATTTTCTGTCCTAATGTGTTTTGTACCACACTTCCTATAGACTGTAAGCTCGTTTGAGAAGGGTCCTCTTTAACTTATCGTTCCTGTAAGTTGTCTTGTAATTGTCCTACTTATAGTTAAACCCCCCCTCTCATAATATTGTAAAGCGCTACGGAATCTGTTGGCGCTATATAAATGCAATACAAATAATATATATAGTGGGCGCATTGAGGAAACTGGCCTTGGGGCAACAGAGAGGATACATCTGGCCCTGGCTAGTGTCATGTAATATCATAAATTGTCTTCCAGGCATCAGAATGTCTCAAGCTTTTAGATCAACTACAAGGTGGATACAGTTACACAAATATTCTCATCATCATGTAATTAAGATAAAGCCTTAAGTTAAGAAAAAACAATCAGTAGACTGTGAGTCACAGTAAATATTAATCCATAGCGCACCATACCAAATCTGGCACCCCACTGCATAAATACAATACTTGCTTGCCGAAGAATATAATTGAAATTGTTGCTTATAATATTTGGATACTTAATACGTATAAGTGCATGATGGGTATCAAAAGAGTGCGACCTAACACACTGCATTACAAAATTCCATTATTCATTGTGCAAGAAAGGTATGCAATATTTATGACATGGGCCTAATAGAGTGCATTAGCACTTAATGAATTAGGCAAGAGAGTATGGTTTCTGGGTTATAATAGCTCACAGTTAACTCGTTTGACATCAAGAACTAGATTATATCATGGTATGCGTTATGTGCACTTGGCCCATAATGTATATTAGTGTTCTGTAGAGAATACAATGCAAGGTACATATTAAATATTCATTCCCTCACACAACAGCTGATTGAATGTATTTGTAGACAACCCATAGACATCAAAACTCGGAGAAACCTTCAAGTAATTTAAGAAACCTAACTAGTTTAGTTTTATGCCCAAAATGTTCTGCATCATTTGGTTTGTTTTCCATCTAGATGTAATTCTGCACAAATGATAATTTTAAGTGATTGTAGATACGTATCCCTGTGAACTTTGCTAAGGATTGAATCAAAGACTTTAATATACAACATATAAAAATTATTGTTATAAAAGCGCTATCACGTCATCACTATAGTTGTGCATGGCTAAAAATTTGTTCCACCGAACCTGTTCATCCAAAAAAAAAAAAAAAAATACATTTTGGGATGGCCAAATCTGGCCATATAGCGGTTTGTCTTTTCATTACCGAAAAAAGATTTAGGAAAAAGAACCAAAAAAAACAAAAGTGTGCGAAAATGAGTGAACAAATGTACTACAAAATGTATACATAATATAAATATTAGGCATATATTTTGCATTACGCAGATAGATATATTTTCCTGTTATTTGGTTCACAGATCATGTTAGAACAAGCAACCAAGAGAGGGGAAAAAAAGAGGAGCAGTAAAAAATATCTATTTCTATGCAGGGCCATTGCAAGGATTTTTGGTACATAGGCGAAGATGCATCCCCCCCACCCCCCCAAAAAATATACATTTTCACCTGTGTGCCTCTTAACCTCCCTTTTGTGTTTCTTATCCTCTCTTTTAAATGCCTTACTCCCTTTAGTGTATTTTATCTCCTAATTTTCCCCATTCTGTGTCTTACACCTCCCTTGTGTGTCTCTTACAACCTCCGTTGTGTGTCTCTTATCTCCCTTCTTTGTATGACTCTTACATCCTCCCACATTTTATGTCTTACTCCTCTCAGCCCCTTTGTGTGACTCCTTCTCTCCCAGCCCCTTTGTGTCTTTTACTCTTCCCAGCTCTTTGGTGTGTGTCTCTTTCTACCCCAGCACATCTGTCTCCCCCCCCAGCCCCTCTGTGTGTTTCTTTTTCCCCTTCTCAAGCCTCGCTGTGTGTTTCTTTCACATCCAACGCCTCCCTTCCTTATCCTTTAGTGTTCCTCTCCGCTCCTACCTCTCTTGTAGCGTGGCCGAGTGGAGCGGATCCCTGTACAGGAGCTTCAGTTTCCTGTACCCAGCCGGACTGACAGGAAGAGCTCTCTCAGTGATCACTTCCTGTCAGTCCAGCCGGGTACAGGAAACAGAAGTTCCTGTACACGCTACACTCAGTGGTGTGTACACACTGACAGTCACACACACTCAATGACAACGTCACTGACATCACTGACAGACACAGACTCACTGATATGACAGACACATATTCCCCAACATACACTGACAGATACGCACTGACAGTCACTCACACACTCAATGACAAACACACAGACGTCACTGACAGACACAGACTCACTGATCTGACACACACTCATTCATTGACAAATGCACACATGCACACTGACAGACATACAAACACTATAGATATAGTAATGAACCCAAGGCCCACCAAGATTTGCACATAAAAATTTTTATTAATGCATTGAAGAAATACATCAAGTAACTTTGACAGAAAAAAGTGCATAAAATAGTGCATACCCAATCAATAATACCAATACCACAATAGTAATAACGTGCTAATTACAAACACCCATAAAAAAGGTATACAGAACAAGAGCAGAAGAAATTAAAACCCTGACGTTTCGGTTCTTAAGCCTTCCTCTGGGGGACCTCTGTCACAGCAAAATACCCCAACACGCAGGAATAGTCCAGATAGTCAAGAGACAAGAAAACAGGATTCGTCTTACTGGACCTTAGAATGGCCAGACTTAGACGAGTACAAGAAAAGACAGAGTCCAGAACAAGCAGAGGTCAAGGGAACGGAGAGACAGCGTAAAGTAGAACAAGCTGGGGACTGGTACACAGGAGGACAAACCGGCGGATAAACAAGCAAGGATAAAGAGAGAACGGAGTCAGGAACAAAGCCAAGGTCAAGCAACAAAAAAACAACTGAACGAAACAAGCACTAAAGGGAACTGAACAGAAACCACGATAGGGCCCTTGCAAAGGAAACAGGTGAGTATAAATACCCTAATGTTCACTTTGATTGGCCCCTGTTATATCCATGCCCCCAAAACGTGAGTGTATGGGGAATGTGGCATGACAGGGGCCAATGGGAGACTGATTCTAATTTTGTCTCCCACTGTCCCTTTAAGAGCGCGCCCGAGACGTGCGGCGCGCTCTTAGTGTCAGGCGGGACACGTGACCGCTTCTCGCGGTCACTGCCCGCCTTCCTGATCTCGTCGTTGGATGAGCCGCGCGCGGCTCGTGCAGGAGCAGGACCGCGCGCGGCGAGAAGAGAGGACCCCGGCCGGCCCCTGGAGAGGGTAAGTACTGCTACAACCTCTCACTGACTGATCTATGAACCCACTTATATACCCTGTTAACTCAAACTGATCAACCTACCGTAAGTTTATGGGCCTTACTGGCCTTAGCAAATGCAGATTGACATTGCATATTGAAGTGCATAACTTTGCATTTCTCGATATTAAATTTCATCTGCCATTTTAGTGCCTAGTCCCCCAATCTATTTAAATCCCTCTGCAGCAAAGCAATATTCTGCACACATTTTATTACTTTACAAAGTTTTGTGTCATCTGCAAACACTGAAACATGGCTTTCAATGCCTATTTCAAGATCATTTATAAATATGTTAAATAGAAGCGGTCCCAAAACAGAACCCTGAGGGACACCACTTACCACTTTTGTCCAGCCTGAAAATTTCCATTAATGACAACTCGTTGTACTCTATCCTTTAGCCAATATTCTGCCCAAGAACAATAATATTCATCTAGACCAATTTCTTTTAGTTTGAAGATTAACCTATTGTGAGGAACCATATCAAATACCTTGGCAAAATCCAAGTAGATCACATCCACTGCAACTATACTTCTACTCAGGGGCGGACTGAGCACTCGGGCAAATCGGTCATGGACCGAGGGCCCGAGGCTCTAGGGGGCCCGCCCGCCTGCCTGCCATGCACTAAAATAATAGCTGGGATGGGGAGTTAAACAATCTCCCCAGCCTGCAGTTAGTCAGTCAGGGGCCCCGCCCGGCACTCCGCGGGCCCCTGTTACCAAATACATATCCCCCATGTTCGGGCAGGCACAGTAAGAGACAGCTAAAGGGCCCTCCTAAAGACCCACTATGCTGTCTCTCACTGTGCCTGACTGGTGATCGGAGCAGGAGAGCTGTCTGTAGTGCTGATCAGGCAGCTCCGTGCGGCTCCTCATAGAGGAAATTACATCATGTGTCAAAAGGTCAGGGAGCCGTGCGGAGCTGCCTGATCTGTGTTAGAGGCAGCACTTCAGGGAGAGACAGCATGCTCCAGTGCTGCTGGGAGAAGGATTAACCCCTCTGGCCAAAGGTAAGGCCCCTCTACCCCCAGTAGACCCTCTGCTGCTTCTCACCCCATACTGCCCCTCTACCCCCTGCTGTCTCCCACCCCTCTGCCTCCCTACTGCCCCTCTACCCCCAGTAGACCCTATGCTGTCCCCCTGCTACTCCTCTACCCCCAGCAGACCACTACAACCCCTATACCTACCACAGCCCCTATACCCTCTACTGCCCCTTTGCCCCATACTCCCTGCTGTCCCTCTAGCTCCTGCTGGCCCCCCTATCCCCTGCTGCCCCTCTACCCTCTGCTACTCATCTACCCCAGCAGCCCCTTTGCCCCCTACTGCCCCTCCACCTCATGCTGGCCCCCCTGCCCCCTGCTGCCCCTCTACCTTATACTGGCACCCCTACTCCCTGCTACCCCTCTACCCCCTGCTGCCCCTTTGCCTACTACTCCCTGCTGGTCCCCTTACCTCTTGCTGGCCCCTTTGCTCCCTGCTGGCTGCCCCCTACTCCCTGCTGCCCCCTACACCCTGCTGGCACCCCCCTGCTGGCACCCCCTACCCCCTGCTGTCCCATCTACCTCCTTCTGCCCCTCTTCCCACTTACTCCCTGCTGCCCCTCTACTCCCCGCTGCCCCTCAACCCCCTGCTGCTCCTCTACCCCCAGCAGCTCTTCTACCTACTACAGCCCCTACCCCTTACAGCCCCTCTACCCTCTGCTGCCCCAGCAGACCCCCTGTCGACCCTCTAGCCCCAGAAGACCCCCCACTGCCCCTCTACCCCCTGCTGCCCCTCTAGCCCCAGCACACCCCCTACTCCCTGCTACCCCTTCTGCCCCTTTGCTCCCTATTCCCTGCTGGCCCCCTTACCTGGTGCTGCCCACCCTACCTCCTGCTTGTCCCCCTACCTCCTGCTGGCCCCTCTACGCACTTACTCTCTGCTGGCCCCCTACTCCCTGCTGCCCCCCATACTCCCTGGTACTCCTCTACCCCCAGCAGCCTTTCTACCTACTACAACCCTATACCCACCACAGCCCCTATCCCTTACAGCCCCTCTACCACCCCAGCAGACCCCCTGCTGACCCTCTAGCCCCAGCAGACCCCCCGCTGTCCCCCTACCCCCTGCTGCCCCTCTAGCCCCAGCAAACCCCCTGAGACCCCCTACTCCCTGCTGGCCCCTCTGCCCCTTTGCCCCCTACCTCCTGCTGGCCCCCCTACCCCCTTCTGCCCCTCTACCCACTTAGTCCCTGCTGGCCCCCTACTCCCTGCTGCCCCCCTACACCCTGCTTCTCCTCTACCCCCAGCAGCCCTTACCCCTGCGGCCCTTCTACCTACTACAACCCCTATACCCACCACGCCCCTCTACCCTCTGCTGCACCAGCAGACCCCCTGCTGACCCTCTAGCCCCAGCAGACCCCCTGCTGTCCCCCTACCCCCTGCTGCCCCTCTAGCCCCAGCAAACCCCCTGCTGCTCTCCTACACCATGCTGCCCCTCTACCGCCCTGCTGCCCCCCTACTCCCTTTTTCCCCCTACTCCCTGCAAACTCTACAGACCCTGTACCCCATGCAGTCCCTATACCCACTACAGCCCCTTTACCGCATGCACAAACCGCATGCCTATATATTCCTTACAGCCCTTATCCATTATTATATTATTTATATAGTGCCATCAGATTCCGTAGCGCTGTACAATACCCCACTACACCTCCTATAGTCCCTATACCCACTACATTCTCTATATACCATGCACCCACTACAGCCCCTATATCCCATAAAACCACTAGAACCCCTGCAGCCTCTACACCCACTACAGCTGATATACCAACTACAGACCCTAAACACCTGCATCCACTACAACCCTATATCCATGAAAGCTCCCATGCCCACTACTGCCCTTTTTCCCTGCACCCACTACTGCCTTTATTGCTGTCTGCACTTACTACAGCTCCTATCCCCCTGAAACAACCACAGTCCCTATGCCTCCCCTGCAACTACCACAGTCCCTATCACTCCCCTGCACCCACTGTAGCTTCTATTACCCCTTGTCTCCACTGTAGCTTCTATTACCTCTATTACCCCCTGCCCCCTCTATAGTCACTATTTCGCCTTACCCCCACTATAGCCCCTATTATTCGCTGCCCCCACTATAGCCTCTATACCCAATACAGCCTCTGCCCCCACTACAGCCCCTATAACCACTACAGTTTCTATGCCCCAGCACCCACTTCAGCCTTTATTCCCCTGCCCCCACGGCAGCCCCATGTCCCCTACACCGACTACAACACCCCACAGTTTTTATCTACTTAAAGGGAAACTATAGTGCCAGGAAACATGTTTTATTTTTCCCTAGCACTATAGCTTCCTAATGTGCCCCCCTCCTTTACAGGGTTAAGGGACCTTGGACACTGTACCTACACCACTTCAATGAGCGGGAAAGGTCTGGGTGCCTATAGTGTCCCTTCATAGATACTCTGTATTTCGTGTTAGGATATGAGGATTCAAAGGCCTTCATATATCCACTTACAGTAAATATACACAGAAACATACATTCACTTCACATGCACATACAATCAAATATATTTTGAATCCTAATATCCCAACACGACTTACAGTAAGTATACACAGAAACATACATTCACTTTACATGCACATACAATCAAATATATTGTGAATCCTAATACCTCACACAAAGACATACATATATTCACTTACAGTGAATATACACAGAAACATACATTCACTTTACATGCACATACAAGGTACATCTACAACAGTGTGTGTATATATATATATATATATATATATATATATGTCTGGAGGGGGCCCAGGTCCTAATTTTGCCCGAGGGCCCAGGACTCTCTCAGTCCGCCCCTGCTTCTACTTACTTATTCATTCATACACTTACAGACACAAACATACACACACACACACACACACACACACTCACTAGTTATCATTGGAGGTCCTGTGGGGCTGCTGTGAGGCGTGCAGCTGTATTGGCATCCAAGGTGGCGAGGGAGTTCTGATCTCCCTGATCTGTTCCCTCTCGCCTCATGCGCTGTCTACTGATGCCAGGAGCCAGAATTACGTCATATTCCAGCTCCCTCTGCATCAGCAAACGGCGCAAGGGAGCAGAGCAGGGAGATCAGAGCTCCCTTGCTGCTACGGATGCCAATACAGCCACACACCGCGCCCGGGGAATCCAGAAAGTGGCGTGGTAGGAGAGAGTGCTTTTCTCCTGCCAGTCACTGCAATCTTGTGCCCCCAGAGCTGATGCACCCTAAGGCGGTCACCTGTGCCGCCTTATGGACACGCCAGCCCTGTTTATATGTGAGTATATGCTCATCAGCCACAACATTAAAACTATCTGCCTAATATCGAGTAGGTCCCCCTTGTGCTGCCAAAACAGCTCTGATGCATCGAGGCATGGACTCCACAAGACTCCTTAACGTGTTCTTTGGTAGATGGCACCAAGACATTAGCAGGAAATCATTTCAATCCTGCAAATTACGAAATGAGTCCTGCATGAATTGAATTTTTTTGTTCCAGCATATCCCTCAGATGCTCAATCGGATTGAGGGAACACGCTGAACTTTGTTATGTTCCTCAAATCATACCAGAACAACATTTGCAGTGTGGCAGTGTGCGTTGAAAGAGGCCAGTGCCATCAAGAAACTCCATTGACATGAAGAATTATACATGGTCTGCCACAACCTCTAGGTAGTTCGTACATGTCAAAATAACAGCCATATGTCCTGTAGGTTCCAACTCGCAAGATGCTACCAAGGAGCTTGTCCATGCTCCAGTAATTTCCCGCATGGATAACTGTAACCCTCTCCTGATTGGTCTCCCCAAAAGCCGTATTGCCCCGCTACAGTCTGTAATGAATGCTGCAGCTAGACTGATTTTCCTCTCTAGTCGGTCCTCTCACACCTCACCCCTCAGCCAGTGCTTACATTGGCTCCCTGTATCCTATAAGATTCAATTAAAAGTGCTACCCATACCTATAAAGCACTGAACAATTTTAGCCCCTCTTATATCTCTTCACTGATCCATAGGTATGCCCCTCCTCGTTCCCTCTGCTCTGCCGGTGACCACCTCCTGACCGCTGCTCGCACCCATATGGCCAACTCGCGCTTGCAGGATCTCTTGAGGGCGGCTCCTTTCCTATGCAATAGCCTGCCTACCGCAATCAGAATCTCCCCTAGTCTTCAATCATTTAAGAAGGGCCTTAAAACCCATCTCTTCAGGAAAGCTTATGGCCTCCCAGAGTAACCTCTACCTTACATACCTGTCTCTTGCTTTCTCCTATAGAGCAGTGCTTTACTCTCTCCTCTAGCTCTGCTTCACTCCCACCCTATTTGACGGATATTTCCATCCTAATATGTCTTATACTCCACCTCCTATAGACTGTAAGCTCGTTGGAGCAAAGTCCTCTTCAACCTATTGTTCCTGTAAGTTTTCTTGTTATTGTCCTATTTATAGTTACATCCCCCCTCTCATAATGTTGTAAAGCGCTACGCAATCTGTTGGCGCTATATAAATGGCAATAATAATAATAATATGAATGCCAAGGTTTCCCAGCAGAATTTTGCTCATAGTATAACACTGCCCTCTACCAGCCTACTTTCTTCTCATCCTGCATCCTGCTGCCATCTCTTCCCCAGGTAAATGACGCACATGGAACTGGCCATCTGTCAGGGTACCTGTGGTCTCTACCTCCGAAAGAGGTAGAGACTTAGCTGTTCCTCCATCCAGACGGTCTGATGGCTCCCTTCCCCGCGGTCTATCCGGTCATGCTAGGCCGGCCGCGAGGGAGTGACTGCCTTTTACAGCATCTAGGCAGGAAGTAGTCATCAGGACACTCCCCCGGAACAACCTGTCAGTCAATGGCTGCAGGACCAATCAGGACGTCTTGGGGGCGTGGTTACTGCTCTGAACAGGGTATTTAACAGAGCTTCTTTCATTAGCTCATTGCCCTGTCGTGGTTCTAGCTTGTTCTAGTCACTCAGTGCTTGTGTATTCTATTATCCCTTTTGGTTTTGACCCGGCTTGTTTACCTTACTCTGCTTATCTCTGTTACCCTTGATTCGGCTTGTCTCTCGCTTACCTGTCTTCTGTTACCCTCGACCTCGGCTTGTCTTTGACCATTCTATACTGTACTACTTACGTTAGTCCGGCCATTCTAAGGTCCGGTATACGTATCTGGCTACTGTTTGTACTCTGCGTGTTGGATCCCTGTCCCGATCCTGACATTACGACAGGGCCAATGGATCCTGCAAGTACAAACAGTCAGCTGGCTGCTCCTGATCCTAGGTTTGAGGCCATGGATCACAGAATGGATCAGATGGCGCTTGCGCTACAGGCTCTATTAGCTTGTGCCAATAAACCACCAGAGGAGATACGTAATACCCCTGTTTCTCCTGTCGGTTCAGGTCTAGAGGTAGCCACAGTGGGTGCTTCTTCTCACATTACCCCCCCAGTACGCTATGATGGGGCTCCTGAGAAGTGTCGTGGTTTTTTAAACCAAATTAGTATCCACTTTGAATTGCAACCTCGCTCTTATCCTACAGATAGGGCAAAAGTAGGATTTATTATCACCCTACTCATTGAGAAAGCTCTGAGATGGGCCAACCCACTATGGGAGAACGATAATCCATTAGTTTATAACTATAACGCATTTGTAGCTGCTTTTAGAAGAACATTTGACCCTCCAGGTAGAAAGGTTAATGCAGCCAGATTACTGTTGCGCCTGAGACAGGAGAACCGAACACTGGTGGATTATGCACTAGAGTTCAGGTCTCTGGCGGCAGAAATCAAGTGGAATGAGCAGGCGTATATGGATGTATTTTTGAATGGCCTATCTGATGTAATCCTTGATGAGGTTGCTACCAGAGAACTCCCTGAGAATTTAGAGGATTTAATTTCGTTCATCTCTCGTATAGATGAACGTCTAAGAGAGAGACAGAACACTCGAGAGGGGAACCAGAGACCTTCTTTTAGGTTAGCTCCCGCTGTTCCAAGTCCTGACTCCACGATATCTTTGCTTACTGAACCTATGCAGATAGGGTATACCTGCCTCTCTGAGGAGGAAAGACAGCACAGGAGAAGAGAGGGTTTGTGTATGTATTGTGGAGCCAAGGGTTATTTACTCTCGAACTGTTCTAACCGCCCGGGAAACGCTCGCACCTAAGTCTCTCTAGAGGACAGGCCTTGGGTGTTTCTATTTTGTCCTCTACTCCTGATTATAAAGATCACAGGCTTCTGCTACCAGTTTCCTTAACTTGGGGGAAGGAAGTAGTAAGGGCTATGGCATTGATAGATTCCGGTGCTGCTGAGAATTTTATCGACCAAGCCTTTGCTAGTAAGAACAATTTCCCATCCCAGCTAAGGGAGACACCTTTGGCCGTTGAGGCCATAGATGGTAGACCACTACTAGACCCTGTTATCTTTCGTGAGACCATACCCATTAATTTAAATGTGGGTATCCTACACGTGGAGAATTTATCTCTTCTGCTCATTTCGTCTCCTTCCGTTCCCATAGTTCTGGGGTACCCATGGTTGAAAAAACATAACCCTATTATCGATTGGGAGTTAGGAGAGATACTCTCGTGGGGCCAGGGCTGCCAGGATCGGTGTTTGTGCAAGGTTTCTCCATTAGCTAATATTAACATACCGGAGAATCCTACTCAGTCCACAGAAAGACAAATACCAGACCTTTACCTAGACTTAAGGGCAGTGTTTGACAAGAAGAATGCCGATTCTTTGCCTCCACACAGGTCATTTGACTGTAAGATTAAGCTTCTACCCGGCACTATGCCTCCGAGGGGCCATGTATATCCTTTGTCTGTTCAGGAAAACTCGGTTCTAGAGGAGTATATTCGGGAGAATTTAGAAAAGGGATTCATCAGGAGGTCTTCTTCTCCGGCCGGGGCTGGGTTCTTTTTCATTAAGAAGAAGGATGGCACGCTGAGACCTTGTATCGATTACCGAGGCTTGAATAAAATAACTGTCAGAAATGCCTATCCTATCCCACTGATTACCGAGTTATTTGATCGTCTTAAGGGCTCCAAAATCTTCACCAAGTTAGATCTCAGAGGGGCTTACAATTTGGTGAGAATCCAGCAAGGTCACGAGTGGATGACGGCATTCAATACCCGGTATGGCCATTACGAATACACTGTTATGCCATTTGGACTATGCAATGCTCCTGCAGTATTTCAAGATTTGATTAATGAGGTACTTAGGGAGTTTCAGCATGATTGTGTTATTGTTTACCTGGACGACATACTAATACACTCTAAGGAGATTGAGACTCACCATAGACAGGTCAGAAAGGTATTACACAAGCTGCTGCAACATGGTCTATATTGCAAATTGGAGAAGTGCAGTTTTGATCAGTCTCAGGTAGACTTTCTTGGATACGTGATTTCTGGGGAGGGTTTTAAAATGGATCCTGTAAAACTTCAATCTATTTTAGACTGGCCCTTGCCCAAAGGACTCAAGGCTATCCAAAGGTTTATTGGTTTTTCCAACTACTATAGGCGCTTCATTAAAGGATACTCCTCTATCATTGCGCCTATTACCAATATGACCAAACAAGGGGCTGATACTAAGTTCTGGTCTAAGGAAGCTATGGGTGCTTTCAAGACTCTCAAGGAACTTTTTGCCTCGGCTCCCATTCTAGTCCATCCTGATACGACTCTGCCTTTCTTGCTCGAGGTCGATGCCTCTGAGACAGCAGTTGGGGCTGTTCTGTCTCAAAGGTTAGGGGTGGATAAACCGTTACACCCTTGTGGTTTCTTCTCTAAGAAATTTTCTGGGCCTGAGAGCAGATATGACATCGGGGAAAGGGAACTGTTAGCAGTCATTAAAGCCTTAAAGGAGTGGAGACATTTGTTGGAGGGGACCCTACACCCTATTACGATTTTGACGGACCACAAAAACTTGTCCTATATTGGGGAGGCTAAGCGCTTATCCTCTAGACAAGCTCGTTGGTCCTTATTCCTGACTCACTTCAATTATGTACTGACTTACAGACCTGGTTCTAAAAACTCTAAGGCCGATGCATTATCTCGCCAATATGAACCTTCTACTGTACCTGAACCAGTTCTTTCTTCTATAGTTCCGAAATGCAATATCATTGCTAATACGAATCTCAGGATTCATTCTCCATTACTGGCCGAGATCATTAAGTTGCAACATCTAGCACCTAAACAGACTCCTGCGGGCCGTCATTTCGTTCCTCCTGCTCTTCAACTGGAACTTTTACAGTGTTTACATAATAGCAAGATGGCGGGACATCCTGGTATCCGCAAAACTTACGCGTTGATCTCTAAGGACTTCTGGTGGCCTGCTTTACGGAGGGACATTGAGGAGTTCATCGCTGCATGTGAAGTTTGTACTAAAACCAAACAACCCCATACGCTTCCATGTGGATTCCTGCAACCCTTGGAGGTTCCAGAAAAACCATGGTCCTGTTTGGCCATGGACTTTATTGTCGATCTACCTATCTCTAAAAGACAGACTGTTATCCTCACCGTGGTTGACAGGTTTACTAAGATGGCACACTTCATTCTCCTGCCTAAACTCCCGTCTTCTCCCGAATTGGCAGAGATATTCGCTAAGGAGATTTTTCGCCTACATGGGATACCCTCTCAAATTGTATCGGACAGAGGCTCCCAATTTGTTTCCCGCTTTTGGAGGTCCTTCTGCTCTCAACTTGGTATTAAATTAAACTTTTCTTCTGCCTATCATCCTCAGTCTAACGGAGCTGCTGAACGTACCAACCAGAAAATTGAACAATATTTACGATGCTTTGTTTCTGAACACCAGGATGATTGGGTCGGTTTGATTCCTTGGGCGGAGTTTGCACACAACAATCTCGTTTGCGATTCTACTCATTCAAGCCCCTTCTTCATGAATTATGGTTTTCATCCGTCTATTCTTCCTTCGGATTCCCCTTCCCAGGGGGTGCCGTCGGTTGATGTTCATGTTGCCAATTTGAGGAAGTTGTGGGATCAAACTCGACAAATCCTTGTGCACAACTCTATGTTGGTCAAGAAACACGCTGATAAACGTAGAAGGGCGGCTCCGGTCTTTGTTCCAGGTGATAGGGTATGGCTGAGCACGAGGAACATCCGTTTAAAAGTGCCCTCCATGAAGTTCGCTCCTCGTTATATTGGACCCTACAGGGTGCTGACCCGTATCAATCCAGTTGCGTATCGTTTAGCTCTTCCTAATACCTTACGCATCCCGAACTCGTTTCACGTTTCATTGCTGAAACCACTCATATGTAACAGATTTTCCTCCACAATAGCCCCTCCTCGCCCCGTTCAGGTGGAGGGTCAGGAGGAGTATGAGGTTAACTCTATTATTGATTCTCGAATCTCCCGGGGGAGAGTACAATATCTGGTTGATTGGAAGGGATATGGTCCTGAGGAGAGGAGTTGGGTACCTCAGGAGGATGTTCATGCTCCCCGTCTCCGCAGGGCGTATCACTCTCGCTTCCCATCTCGTCCCGGTTCATTCCGCCCGGTGGGCGTATCTGAGAGGGGGGGTACTGTCAGGGTACCTGTGGTCTCTACCTCCGAAAGAGGTAGAGACTTAGCTGTTCCTCCATCCAGACGGTCTGATGGCTCCCTTCCCCGCGGTCTATCCGGTCATGCTAGGCCGGCCGCGAGGGAGTGACTGCCTTTTACAGCATCTAGGCAGGAAGTAGTCATCAGGACACTCCCCCGGAACAACCTGTCAGTCAATGGCTGCAGGACCAATCAGGACGTCTTGGGGGCGTGGTTACTGCTCTGAACAGGGTATTTAACAGAGCTTCTTTCATTAGCTCATTGCCCTGTCGTGGTTCTAGCTTGTTCTAGTCACTCAGTGCTTGTGTATTCTATTATCCCTTTTGGTTTTGACCCGGCTTGTTTACCTTACTCTGCTTATCTCTGTTACCCTTGATTCGGCTTGTCTCTCGCTTACCTGTCTTCTGTTACCCTCGACCTCGGCTTGTCTTTGACCATTCTATACTGTACTACTTACGTTAGTCCGGCCATTCTAAGGTCCGGTATACGTATCTGGCTACTGTTTGTACTCTGCGTGTTGGATCCCTGTCCCGATCCTGACACCATCCACCTGATCTGGAAGAAAATATGATTCATCAAACCAGGCAATCTTCTTCCGTTGCTCCATGGTCCACTTTTGATGCTCATGTACCTATTAAAGGTGCTTTTGGCGGTGGACATGGTTATCATGGGCACTCTGATCAGTCTGCGACTATGCAGCTCTATACAATACACTGTGTGTTCTGACACCTTTCTATCATGGCCTGCATGAAGTTATCCAGCAATTTGGACTACAATAGCTCTTCTGTGTGATCAGACCAGACAAGCTAACCTTCGCTCCCCATCTGCATCAGTGAGTCTTGGATGCCCATGACATAATTCTGAATCACAAATCAAAACATAAATACTTGTCCATTGTGCTATTCCTTTGGTTTGTGATTCGGCAACATTTCAGCTCAGAGTTTGGAAATTCGTACAATTACCCAATTGGCCCAAATCTGAATAAACTGCAGCTTGTAAACAACTCTATTCATCACACAGTTTCTCCACATTGACTTGACATTTATGTTCACCAATTGGTTCCAACAAAGGCTATTGTGAAAATCTTCACTTGGAAGTCTATACACCCTGTTCCAAATTATTATGCAAATTATATTTTTCTCATTTACCTAAATAATTGATTCAAATAACAGTCAGCATAATTCTCATGTTATCAACCATTAAGAGTACAATTCAAATTTTATTGAACAAACCTCCCAATGATAACAGTATTTTTTTTTAAACATTGCACTGTTGCAAACAAGCATTGCAAACAAGCACTGTTCCAAATTATTACGCACAGTAAGTTTCAAAACACTTTATAGGTTGTAAAGAACTGAAAATTGTCATTTGTTGTGTTTGCACGATATTTACTGAAATAAGCTATTTCAATCAAACTTATAACAACATTTTAACTTTTTAAACATTTTAACAGGTCACGTTACATTTTAACACAGGACCCCTTATTTGATAGCAGCTTCACAAGTCTTGCATCCATTGAACTTGTGAGTTTTTGGACAGTTTCTGCTTGAATTTGTTTGCAAGATGTCAGAATAGCCTCACAGAGCTGCTGTTTGCATGTAAGCTGCCTCTCACCCTCATAGATCTTTTGCTTGAGGATGCTCCAAAGGTTTTCAATAGGATTGAGGTCAGGGGAGGATGGAGGCCACACCATGACTTTCTCTCCTTTTATCCCCATAGCAGCCATTGATGCAGAGGTATTCTTTGCAGCATGAGATGGTGCATTGTCATGCATGAAGATGATTTTATTACGGAAAGCATAGTTCTTCCTTCTGTACCAGGGAAGAAAGTGGTCAGTCAGAAACTCCACATACTTTGCAGAGGTCCTCTTTACACCTTCGGGGACCCTATAGGAGCCGACCAGCTCTCTTCCCATGATTCTTGCCCAAAACATAACTCCACCACCGCCTTGCTGACATCGCAGCTTTTTTGGAACAGGGTGGCCGTCCACCAACCATCCACTACTCCATCCATCTGGACCATCCCGGGTTGCACGGCACTCAGCAGTGAACAGGACTGTTTGAAAATTAGTCTTCATTTATTTTTCTGCCCAATGCAGCCATTTCTGCTTGTGAGCATTGGTTAGTCGTGGCCAAATATAAGGTTTATGCACAGTTGCAAGACTCTGGAGGACTCTACACCTTTATGTCCGTGGGACTCCAGAGGCACCAGCAGCTTCAAATATCTGTTTGCTGCTATGTAATGGTATTTTAGCAGCTGCTCTCTTGATCCGATGCATGGATCTGGCAGAAATCTTCCTCAATGTGCCTTTATCTGCACGAACCCGTCTGTCCTCTGAATCAGCCACCAAATATCTTAATAATGCGATGATCACGCTTAAGTTTTCATGAAATATCTAATGTTTTTATACCTCGTCCAAGGCATTGAACTATTTCACTCTTTTCGGCAGCAGAGAGATCCTTTTTCTTCCCCATATTGCATGAAAATGGTGCTCTGCTTAATAATGTGGAACACCCTCCGTTAGTAGTTTTTCCTTGAATTTGTCTCACCTGGCAATCTAATTATCACAGGTGTCCGAGATTGTTTTCAGTGATCAAAAGAGCCCTGAGACACAATGCCATCCATGAGTTAAACTGAAAAACTAAATATTTAATCTTTGTGACACTTAAATAGAATTTCATAATAATTTGGAACAGGGTGTAAAGGTAGTCATAACTTATTCATAACTATTCTTTAATGAATTTCTAGTGGAGATAAACATTTTGAAAAGAGCATATATAAACAGGCCTCGCAACTTTCCTAAATCCAGCAGGACATTTACTGATATGGGCTCCTGTCTACTATCCTGAGCTTGTTCCTCGGTGTGTTCCTTTGCCATGTTTATTCCTTTTTGGGGGGGCTAACCAATCCGTTTCTGCATTCAATTTGACAATTTGGGCAGTGCTAGTGAAGCTGGTTGCGCTACTTGGCTGACCCCTCTAGGCCTACCCACTCCTGTCCTGATTTACATAACCAGCTGCATTGGGCAGTATGATGATAAGACACATTTTAGTTGTTACCAAAAAATAGAATGATAGAATAAAAATACTACAGTCCTATGACAACAACATCATGAAACCATGGTTCAAAATCTGAGGTTTTAAGCTAGTAGAAAGCTCTAAAAGCTACTCACCACGTCAACAAAGATTCGGCAATGTTTTGGTTTTCTTATTAGCACTCTCCGCTGCAGAATTACTATTAGTCCCAGAATTTTCTTTTCCTCGCCAGCTATTAATAAATAATTGTGAGTTGCTCTCCAGTTTGCCAGCAGCAGAGGTCTCAACCATGAAAATAGTAAAACGTCTTAAAATATATTTGTTTTAATGTTAGTGTGTTCCTTAGATCACGTCCAATCTCTATTTAAAAAAAAAAAAAACTAACTTTTACAATTATAATTACACATAATTTATAAAGCACCAACTGTCCAAATGAGTTTATAATCCAAAAGGGATGAGGGACAAATCCGTACTCCTTCCCTGGGAGGTCTCTTACTGGCAGCCATTCATTCTCTTTTATAGCCAGATGATGTCTGCTCCAACCCAATGCGTCTCACGCATGCTGATTTTGAACGTCATTGAAAGTTATTAATGAAGAAGAACATCGGGGGGCTGTCAGTCTCACAGCCACTAGCATGGTTAAATGTAAACACTGTCATTTCTCTGAAACTGCACTGTTTTACATTGTCATGCTGCAGAGAGTGTTTTTTTTTTTTACTCATTAACATGTGTAAAGGCATAAAGAAGACATAAGTGCATTAGAAACTGTAGTACACGGTAAAGGAACACTTCCAGACCCATAATCACTACAGGAGTATTCAACGTAAGTAGTCAAAACGCTTGCTAGCCTCTGTCAATAGCTGATATTTGATGCTGGCTGGCTGATGTTGGTGTTACAAAAATACAGGCAAGGGAAATGTCAGTATTTTTCCCTGAGATGGTTATTTTCTGCAATCCTGGTACCTCTGGTTAAAGGAACACTATAGTCACCTAAATTACTTTAGCTAAATAAAGCAGTTTTAGTATATAGATCATTCCCCTGCAATTTCACTGCTCAATTCACTGTCATTTAGGAGTTAAATAACTTTGTTTCTGTTTATGCAGTCCTAGTCACACCTCCCCTGACTATGATTGACAGAGCCTGCATGAAAAAAAAACTGGTTTCACTTTCAAACAGATGTAATTTACCTTAAATAATTGTATCTCAATCTCTAAATTGAACTTTAATCACATACAGGAGGCTCTTGCAGGGTCTAGCAAGCTATTAACATAGCAGGGGATAAGAAAATCTTAATTAAACAGAGCTTGCAATTAAGAAAGCCTAAATAGGGCTCTCTTTACAGGAAGTGTTTATGGAAGGCTGTGCAAGTCACATGCAGGGAGGTGTGACTGGGGTTCATAAACAACTCCTAAATGGCAGAGGATTGAGCAGTGAGGCTGCAGGGGCATGTTCTATACACCAAAACTGCTTCATTAAGCTAAAGTTGTTCAGGTGACTATAGTGTCCCTTTAAGTTCTGCATTCTGCAATACCAGCACTGGCCAGTAGGGTTATGTTACATACAGGAAGTTATAAGTTGTTACATTAAATCCCTGGCCCTTTACTAACTGAATCTGCATGGGAGGTGCTGAGATCAAGTGCAACCAGCATCATCCCAGCCTGTAGCATACAGCAGCCAGCAGGAGACTTAATTTCTGGCAAAGCAAAATGGGGGATGGGGAGGAAGGAGAGAAAACATTTGAAAGATTAGAAAAAAATACAAGGTGTGGCATAGATTTAGAAATAGAGACACAACTGAACGTTTAACTAATCTAGGACTGATATAAATAACATATTATGTTCCATTTATGCAGAATTAATCAAAACAGTAATATCATATCTGTAACCAGGCGGGCTTTACATGTGTTTTTGCAAAGAAGTTACTTAAAAGTTCTCTGGCAATGTAAGAGTTAAACAGAAAATACATGATTTGCCTGTATTGGTTTCTTATTACACCTAGCAGACAATAATGTAAACATTTATCTATAATTCAAATCCAACTTAAAACTCCCAACTATATTTACACAGCAATTAGACATGTGCAATTCGTTTCAGTCCGAATATGAATTCGGACGAATTTCGGGCAATTCGGACATTCGGGCACTTCCAAATGTCCGAAGTGCCAAATTGCCGAGGTCCCGAAGTTCTGAAATTACCGAATTTCCGAAGTGCCAAAGTGCTGAAGTGCCGAAGTTCCGAAGTTGACGAAGTTCCGAAGTGTCAAAGTGCCGAAGTTCCGAAGCACAGTATTGCCTAAGTACTAATATACTTACCCAGTGAAAGAAGAAAAATGTTACATTGTATACAATTTTAAATAAAAAGTATACAAACATAGCCAGGATTCACCTGTAAGCATTTGCAACACTTACAACAATCAAGTAACATACATTCATATGTAATGACAGGAATGAATAAGTAGATAACTCCCTAATTCCCATCGCATTAGGGAGCTATCTACTAAAAGGCTGAAAGACCTAAATTGGTCTTTCAGCCAAATTTACTATTACTAAGTAAAGATTACTTAGTATTAGTAAATTATGCCCCTACTCGCTATACTGCGAGTAGGGGCATGTCGATTAAACAGTGAGCAGCCTGTGGCTGCTCACTGTTAAAAAAAAAAAAAAAAAAGGTCCCCCTTCCCGAGCTCCCACCCCTGAGCGGCGGGTGGGGGCCCTAAATTATAATAAGGGGGGGACCTAATGTCCTCCCCCCTGGTCCCCACCCCTGAGCGGTGGGTGGGGGCCCTAAATTATAATAAGGGGGGACCTAATGTCCTCCCCCTGGCCCCCACCCCTGAGCGGCGGGTGGGGGCCCTAAATACTAATAAGGAGGGGGACCTAGTGTCCTCCCCCCTGGCCCCCACCCCTGAGTGGTGGGTGGGGGCCCTATATACAAATAAAGGGGGGGACCTAATGTCCTCCCCCCTGGCCCCCACCCCTGAGCGGCGGGTGGGGGCCCTAAATACCAATAGGGGGGACCTATTGTCCTCCCCCCGGCCCCCACCCCTGAGCGGCGGGTGGCGGCCCTAAAAGAAATGCTCCCCCAGGTGACTAGGGGTCCCCAAACCCCTAGTCATCCCCTCTCCCCCCCAAAAAAATGATTCCCCCTACCTACCCCCCTCACCCTAAAAATGATGGGGGGGGGCCTTTAATTAAGAACCTGAAAAAAAAAAAAATAACTTACCATTCGATGTTTTCTTTCTTCTAAAATCTTCTTTTTTCAGCCCCCAAAAAGGCCAAATAAAAAACCATAATAACCGACGCAATAAAAATAAAAAAAGAGCGCAAAAAAAATCCTTCTTCACCCATGGAGGGCTCCGCGCAGACTAAGCTCAGCAGGGCGGGGAAGGCTTATAAAGCCTTGCCCCGCCCTGCAATTAGGCTCAGAGCACTCTGATTGGTGGGTTTAAACCATCCAATCAGAGTGCTCTGACAGGTAAATGAAGAGACTGACAGGTAAGTCTCTACATTTACATGTCACAGCACGCTGATTGGTTGGTTTGAAATCCACCAATCAGAGTGCTCTGTGTCATTTTACACAGCGTGGGAAAGTTCTTTGGAATTTTCCCACGCTGTGTAATTTGACTCATAACTCTCTGATTGGTTACTTAATCCACCAATCAGAGAGCTATGAGTCAAATTACACAGCGTGGGAAAATTCCAAAGAACTTTCCCACGCTGTGTAAAATGACACAGAGCACTCTGATTGGTGGATTTCAAACCAACCAATCAGAGTGCTGTGACAGGTAAATGTAGAGACTTACCTGTCAGTCTCTTTATAGGTCCCCCCCATTGTTTTACTTTAGGGCCCCCACCCGCCGGGGAGGCCTATTTTTTTAAAACAGTGAGCAGCCACAGGCTGAAGTGCCGAAGTTCCGAAGTTGCCGAATTTCCGAAGTGTCGAACAGCCTAAGTGTCGAAGTTCCGAAGTGCTGAAGTGCCGAAGTTCCGAAGTTGCCGAAGTTCCGAAGTGCCTAATTGCCGAAGTCCCGAATTGCTAGAATTCCGAATTTCGGAATGCCGAACCGAACCTAAATTTTTCCCCTGGCACATGCCTAACAGCAATAATTGATATTTTAACCCATGTTGAAGTGCTTTATTACACAGCAATCATTGATTTAACTTGCTGAAATGCTTTATGTGTGAAGCCACACACAGAGGGGCCGGGGAAGGGGCAAAAAGACAGACAGGGACTTTGGAGGGGGTACAAGAGGACGACATGGGCTCGAGGACGACACCGAGAGGGGCTGGGGGTACACAGAGGGGCTGTGGCTAGAAAGAGGGGCTGGGGGGAAGAGACATGCAGAGGGGCTGGGGGGGCAGACACAGAGGGGCGGTGGCTAGAAAGAGACAAGATGCTGGGGGAAAGAGACCCAAAGAAGAGTTGGGGCGATAAAGAGACATAAAGGTGATGGGGAAGGTTAGAAAGAGGTACACAAGAGAGACTAGGTGGAAAAAGAGACAGAGGGGATGGGGAAAGGGAGAAATACATGCTCAAAAGGGGCTGGGGAGAAGAAGCACATAGAGGACGGAGAAGGGGAGAAATAGACACACAGGGGCTGGGGTAGAAAGAGAAACACATAGGGGCTGGGGGAGAAAGACATACAAAGGGGCTGGGAGGAGGAAGAGTCACACAAAGGGGCTGGAGGGGAGTAAGAGACACACAAAGGGTGTATGCTTAAGAGACACACAAAGGGAAACATGGAGGATGAGATATACTAAAGGGGAGTGTAAGACAAAATGGAGATAAGATATACTAAAGGGGTAAGACATTCAAAAGAGAGGATAAAAAATGGGTGTGTCAGTGTGTGTCTGTCAGTCAAACTGCATGTTTGTCTTAAAAAGGTAGGGGCTGGGCAAATTTAGATGGGGAGGGAGTGCCTGAATTTTGTCCTGCCTAGGGCAGCACATATCCAAAATACACCACTAGACACAATATACACATACTTCTACACATGCACTTCTACACAGGGGCGGACTGAGCACTCGGGCAAATCGGTCATGGACCGAGGGCCCGAGGCTCTAGGGGGCCCGCCCGCCTGCCTGCCATGCACTAAAATAATAGCTGGGATGGGGAGTTAAACAATCTCCCCAGCCTGCAGTTAGTCAGTCAGGGGCCCCGCCCGGCACTCCGCGGGCCCCTGTTACCAAATACATATCCCCCATGTTCGGGCAGGCACAGTAAGAGACAGCTAAAGGGCCCTCCTAAAGACCCACTATGCTGTCTCTCACTGTGCCTGACTGGTGATCGGAGCAGGAGAGCTGTCTGTAGTGCTGATCAGGCAGCTCCGTGCGGCTCCTCATAGAGGAAATTACATCATGTGTCAAAAGGTCAGGGAGCCGTGCGGAGCTGCCTGATCTGTGTTAGAGGCAGCACTTCAGGGAGAGACAGCATGCTCCAGTGCTGCTGGGAGAAGGATTAACCCCTCTGGCCAAAGGTAAGGCCCCTCTACCCCCAGTAGACCCTCTGCTGCTTCTCACCCCATACTGCCCCTCTACCCCCTGCTGTCTCCCACCCCTCTGCCTCCCTACTGCCCCTCTACCCCCAGTAGACCCTATGCTGTCCCCCTGCTACTCCTCTACCCCCAGCAGACCACTACAACCCCTATACCTACCACAGCCCCTATACCCTCTACTGCCCCTTTGCCCCATACTCCCTGCTGTCCCTCTAGCTCCTGCTGGCCCCCCTATCCCCTGCTGCCCCTCTACCCTCTGCTACTCATCTACCCCAGCAGCCCCTTTGCCCCCTACTGCCCCTCCACCTCATGCTGGCCCCCCTGCCCCCTGCTGCCCCTCTACCTTATACTGGCACCCCTACTCCCTGCTACCCCTCTACCCCCAGTAGACCCTATGCTGTCCCCCTGCTACTCCTCTACCCCCAGCAGACCACTACAACCCCTATACCTACCACAGCCCCTATACCCTCTACTGCCCCTTTGCCCCATACTCCCTGCTGTCCCTCTAGCTCCTGCTGGCCCCCCTATCCCCTGCTGCCCCTCTACCCTCTGCTACTCATCTACCCCAGCAGCCCCTTTGCCCCCTACTGCCCCTCCACCTCATGCTGGCCCCCCTGCCCCCTGCTGCCCCTCTACCTTATACTGGCACCCCTACTCCCTGCTACCCCTCTACCCCCTGCTGCCCCTTTGCCTACTACTCCCTGCTGGTCCCCTTACCTCTTGCTGACCCCTTTGCTCCCTGCTGGCTGCCCCCTACTCCCTGCTGCCCCCTACACCCTGCTGGCACCCCCCTGCTGGCACCCCCTACCCCCTGCTGTCCCATCTACCTCCTTCTGCCCCTCTTCCCACTTACTCCCTGCTGCCCCTCTACTCCCCGCTGCCCCTCAACCCCCTGCTGCTCCTCTACCCCCAGCAGCTCTTCTACCTACTACAGCCCCTACCCCTTACAGCCCCTCTACCCTCTGCTGCCCCAGCAGACCCCCTGTCGACCCTCTAGCCCCAGAAGAACCCCCACTGTCCCTCTACCCCCTGCTGCCCCTCTAGCCCCAGCACACCCCCTACTCCCTGCTACCCCTTCTGCCCCTTTGCTCCCTATTCCCTGCTGGCCCCCTTACCTGGTGCTGCCCACCCTACCTCCTGCTTGTCCCCCTACCTCCTGCTGGCCCCTCTACGCACTTACTCTCTGCTGGCCCCCTACTCCCTGCTGCCCCCCATACTCCCTGGTACTCCTCTACCCCCAGCAGCCTTTCTACCTACTACAACCCTATACCCACCACAGCCCCTATCCCTTACAGCCCCTCTACCACCCCAGCAGACCCCCTGCTGACCCTCTAGCCCCAGCAGACCCCCCGCTGTCCCCCTACCCCCTGCTGCCCCTCTAGCCCCAGCAAACCCCCTGAGACCCCCTACTCCCTGCTGGCCCCTCTGCCCCTTTGCCCCCTACCTCCTGCTGGCCCCCCTACCCCCTTCTGCCCCTCTACCCACTTAGTCCCTGCTGGCCCCCTACTCCCTGCTGCCCCCCTACACCCTGCTTCTCCTCTACCCCCAGCAGCCCTTACCCCTGCGGCCCTTCTACCTACTACAACCCCTATACCCACCACGCCCCTCTACCCTCTGCTGCACCAGCAGACCCCCTGCTGACCCTCTAGCCCCAGCAGACCCCCTGCTGTCCCCCTACCCCCTGCTGCCCCTCTAGCCCCAGCAAACCCCCTGCTGCTCTCCTACACCATGCTGCCCCTCTACCGCCCTGCTGCCCCCCTACTCCCTTTTTCCCCCTACTCCCTGCAAACTCTACAGACCCTGTACCCCATGCAGTCCCTATACCCACTACAGCCCCTTTACCGCATGCACAAACCGCATGCCTATATATTCCTTACAGCCCTTATCCATTATTATATTATTTATATAGTGCCATCAGATTCCGTAGCGCTGTACAATACCCCACTACACCTCCTATAGTCCCTATACCCACTACATTCTCTATATACCATGCACCCACTACAGCCCCTATATCCCATAAAACCACTAGAACCCCTGCAGCCTCTACACCCACTACAGCTGATATACCAACTACAGACCCTAAACACCTGCATCCACTACAACCCTATATCCATGAAAGCTCCCATGCCCACTACTGCCCTTTTTCCCTGCACCCACTACTGCCTTTATTGCTGTCTGCACTTACTACAGCTCCTATCCCCCTGAAACAACCACAGTCCCTATGCCTCCCCTGCAACTACCACAGTCCCTATCACTCCCCTGCACCCACTGTAGCTTCTATTACCCCTTGTCTCCACTGTAGCTTCTATTACCTCTATTACCCCCTGCCCCCTCTATAGTCACTATTTCGCCTTACCCCCACTATAGCCCCTATTATTCGCTGCCCCCACTATAGCCTCTATACCCAATACAGCCTCTGCCCCCACTACAGCCCCTATAACCACTACAGTTTCTATGCCCCAGCACCCACTTCAGCCTTTATTCCCCTGCCCCCACGGCAGCCCCATGTCCCCTACACCGACTACAACACCCCACAGTTTTTATCTACTTAAAGGGAAACTATAGTGCCAGGAAACATGTTTTATTTTTCCCTAGCACTATAGCTTCCTAATGTGCCCCCCTCCTTTACAGGGTTAAGGGACCTTGGACACTGTACCTACACCACTTCAATGAGCGGGAAAGGTCTGGGTGCCTATAGTGTCCCTTCATAGATACTCTGTATTTCGTGTTAGGATATGAGGATTCAAAGGCCTTCATATATCCACTTACAGTAAATATACACAGAAACATACATTCACTTCACATGCACATACAATCAAATATATTTTGAATCCTAATATCCCAACACGACTTACAGTAAGTATACACAGAAACATACATTCACTTTACATGCACATACAATCAAATATATTGTGAATCCTAATACCTCACACAAAGACATACATATATTCACTTACAGTGAATATACACAGAAACATACATTCACTTTACATGCACATACAAGGTACATCTACAACAGTGTGTATATATATATATATATATATATATATATATATATATATATATATATATATATATATATATATATATATATATATATATATATATATATATATATATATATATGTCTGGAGGGGGCCCAGGTCCTAATTTTGCCCGAGGGCCCAGGACTCTCTCAGTCCGCCCCTGCTTCTACACAAACTCATAAATCCATAGTATGCATCTTATATTTAGTCATTTTGGATTTTCCCATTCCAAATGTATATTTTTCTCTCATGGTGTGATGTTATGTAACATCCTGTGATTCACACAGGGTTTAAAATTTGCTACTAGCCACGCCTTAAAAGTAACTTGCCACTGCAAGCCATAGCATACTTACTAGGGGTCAATATCTACTAGACAATGACTAGTGCCGAATATAAATTTTAGGCACTAATGTCACACATATATAATGACTCATGCAAATTAGGAAGGCCTGCAGAGGCATAGCTTGGGTGGGGTGGGGTGGAGCGAATGGTCCAGCCCGGGCAGCACTTTTGTGGGGGTGTCGCAGGGAGTTGACAGTAGGTGCCTACTCTGCCGATATATACTGGGGAGAAAGAGGAGGCAGGTGGTTGCGACATGGAGCGCTGGTGTATTTCTAGTCCCTTACTGCTCCTTCGCTTGCCCTCTGTTGTGAATGCGGGCTACGGAATATGACATCACTCCATCCACTGCAATACTTAACAGCATCAAGAGAGCGGTGAGAAACTGAAAGATTATGGGACCTACTGGACCCCAGGGATAGATCCCACACCAGCTCTCCTAAATGTAGGGAGGCTGGAAGGGCTGATAAAATAAATAAATAAAATCAATTTGTGAGTGTGTGTTCAAGACTGTGTAAATGTGTGAGTGTGCCCAGTGATGTATTTAGTATCTCTGCTGCCCTAGGCATGATGGAACTAGGGCACCCCCTAATTTACATTTTCCCCACCCCTTCCTGTCAATGCCTTCCTGTTAAACGACTAATACACACTTTGACTGACAGACACTCTCTCAGATACACTGACATACACACACTGATTTGACACAAACAATCACTGACTCACTGACATACACACAATCACTGACATACACACACAATGACTCAGACACACTCACTGACAGGCATACACAATCACTCAGACACACACACACACACACACACACACACATTCACTGACAGACACACACTGACACACACACACAATCACTCAGACACACAGGCACCCTAACAGACACAATCACTCAGAAACAAACACATATTTACTAACAGACACACACACACACTCTCACTCACTAAGAGAGAGCCACACAGTGACAGACACACTGACAGACATACAGACATACACACACAATCACTCACATAAACACTGACAGATATACACAAACTGACAGCCAGACACACACTGATATACACACACTGACAGCCAGACATACACAATCACTTTGATACACACTGACAGCCAGACATACACACTGACATACACACACTGACAGACATACACACACTGACAGCCAGTCACACACAATCACTCAGACACACACTGACAGACATACACACACAATCACTCAGACACACACAATCACTCAGGCACACACTGACATACACACACTGACAGCCAGACACACACAATTACTCAGACACGGCAGCCGGAATATGACGTCATAAAGGGATCCTATAGTGCCAGGAAAACAAAGCCGTTTTCCTGGCACTATAGGTTTTTAAGGTCCCTCCCCTCTCTTGCCCCCCAGTCCCGTCGGGCTGAAGGGGTTAAAACCCCTTACCTGAATCCAGCGCCGATGTCCCTCGGTGCTGGGTCAGGCTCCGCCACACTCCTCCCATGCCGATGTCAGCCGGTGGGGGAGACCTAATTCGCATGCGTGGCAATGGCATTATTCAATGCTTTCCTATGGGGAAAACTTGACTCTGGAGGTCCTCATGCAGAGCGTAAGGATATCCAGCGTCAGATAACGGACCAAATGTCCGTTTGGATTCCAGAAGCCCTCTAGTGGCTGTCTGGTAGACATCCACAGAGGGCAGACTTAGAGCTGCAATGTAAACATTGCAGTTCTCTGGAACTGCAATGTTTTACATTGCAGCACTAAGTGCAAAAGTGCACTACAAAGAGCTGAAGTGGTCTGGGTGCCTAGTGCCTACAGTGTCCCCTTAACCCCTTAAGGACACATGACGTGTGTGACACGTCATGATTCCCTTTTATTCCAGAAGTTTGGTCATTAAGGGGTTAAAGGGACACTATAGTCACCTGAACAACTTTAGCTTAATGAAGCAGTTTTGGTGTATAGAACATGCCCCTGCAGCCTCACTGCTCAATTCTCTGCCATTTAGGAGTTAAATCCCTTTGCTTATGAACCCTAGTCACACCTCCCTGCATGTGACTTGCACAGCCTTCCATAAACACTTCCTGTAAAGAGAGCCCTATTTAGGCTTTCTTTATTGCAAGTTCTGTTTAATTAATATTTTCTTATCCCCTGCTATGTTAATAGCTTGCTAGACCATGCAAGAGCCTCCTGTATGTGATTAAAGTTCAATTTAGAGATTGAGATACAATTATTTAAGGTAAATTACATCTGTTTGAAAGTGAAACCAGTTTTTTTTTTTCATGCAGGCTCTGTCAATCATAGCCAGGGGAGGTGTGGCTAGGGCTGCATAAACAGAAACAAAGGGATTTAACTCCTAAATGACAGTGAATAGAGCAGTGAAATTGCAGGGGAATGATCTATACACTAAAACTGCTTTATTTAGCTAAAGTAATTTAGGTGACTATAGTGTTCCTTTAATCAAGAAAGTTAGGGGGTTTATACATTTTCCTGATAACTTCCATGTGATAAATTCTTCACTGCCAGAAGCCATGAAGGAGTGTGAATCTGAGTTTGGACTGCTAGTCACTTACTGAATGTCATTGCACAACATCTGTCTGTGTGTTGGAGGAGAGAATGGTTTACTTGCTTTGATGTCAGTGGTTAGGTTGTTGGGGGGAGGGGTAAAGACCAGCAACTTTGTAAACTTTTTTCCACTACCAGTCTGTACTCCTGATATAATAAAACAACAACAATGAAAATTCCCAAGAAGTTATTAACTGAAGTGAGAATTTAAGGTGAACTTCAAATTTAAGGCCAGAGTAGTCAAATTGAATTCACAACTAACAGATAAGTTTTCCCAGATCAACTATTTTGTCTTTACATGTGAAAAACACCTTGAATTCTCACTTCAGTAAGCAACACTGAAAGTGAATGAGAAAAAATAAATACAAATTTAATACATAAATACAGCGCACAGAACAGAAAAATAAATAATAATAATACACTATAGATTTTTTGTTTATTTATATATATATATATATATATATATATATATATATATATTCCATTTTTTTAACTGTATAACTGCATTTGCTTTGATTAACCCTTGCATTGCTGTTTTTTTTCTGAAGCCTTAGCAAATCTAGGTACATATATTCTAAAATTGGAGGGCACCTATTACATTTGGGGGAAATTTAGCCAGTAATGGTGGGGAGGAAAAATGCCAGCTGGTCATGGGGGCTTTTAATGATGCTATGGAGTATGGGGGGGCTTACTCGTGTTTGAGGTAGCCAGTAACTGTTCGAGCAGGGTTATAGCCTATGACTTCAAATGTTGAGGCCTGTTTTATACAAATAAACGTGTTTAGGCAGATTCCTTTGTACCACTCGCATGTGCCAATATAATTTTTTCTGACACTCATTTATTGTCATAGATGTTTATTTACACTATATAATTGCTGCAGAATATGTTGGTGTTATGTAAACGATAATTATTATTATCGTATACGTAAGTGTTTAACTGAACCTACAGACTGCTTCTAACTGTAATTTCTTTTCTCTCTCAGAACTTTCACTAACTTTGTTAGTAAAAAGCTGCTCTGTGAGCAGACTAATCTCCACCCCTTCCAGGCACATGCTCAGTCATATCACATATAAGCAGAGCCTGAGGCTGCTCTTAATCACATCCTTTTATCCGTGTGTCTACTATAAAAGGCTGGCAAGACAGAGGGTCCAGCCTGAGGTGTCACCAACTGAAGACTGGCAGAGGAAAACCCAGACTGTGAACTACTGAGCCAAAACTTGTGGGAGGATTTAAATAACAACAATACGCTGTGAATTCTGCTGGAAGAGCCCAGTGTTGTGATTTGAAGCCTCTGCCTTTTTTTTCCAAGAATAAGGGAGAGACCGAAGATACAGAGGAGGAGGAGGAAGAAATCATGTATTACATATGTTTACAGAACGAAAGAGCAGAAAAGAAAACTTGAAGTATAGCTAAAGGACAAAAGCAAAAAAAAAAAAAAAACTAATCAAAAGAAACCGTGTAACAAAAGGAAGTTCTACACAAACAGAAGAAGAAAGAAGTATAGAAAACCGTGCATTGAAGTTGAGATATATCCCATCCAGTGTCTACTAAGAAACAGAAGATGTTGAGTACAGCTAGCCAGAACCCTTTACTTTGGCCATTGATGTCCAGCCTACTGCTCTTAATGCCCTTGGTGCCTCCTAATGGGGCAGATGAACCTAACTGCCAAGGAGCCTTTGACCTTTACTTCGTGCTGGACAGGTCAGTACTAGCCTAATATTGGTCGATGCATAGATGTGCGCAATGGGTGTACAAACTGTACATACCCCAATGAGGGCAAACTTTCGTTCTCTGTGGACACTTTTAATTATTTATTTATTGTGTATTATTATTATTTATATAGCGCCAACAAATTCCGCTTTAC
Organism: Pelobates fuscus; assembly: GCF_036172605.1. Lineage (NCBI taxonomy): Eukaryota > Metazoa > Chordata > Amphibia > Anura > Pelobatidae > Pelobates > Pelobates fuscus. The sequence continues at coordinate 228,350,669 of NC_086322.1, forward strand.
AATGGACGGACTAACAAACATGTAGTTGTAACCAGACAAGTTGGATGCACAGGGACAGAGGGGTTGACGGCCCTGCGCAATGAGCTTACATGCTAGAAGGGGGGTATAGTGACACAAAAGGTAAGGATAGTATTAGAGAAGTAGATTGGTAGAATAATATTCGCTGAAGACTTAGTGTTTTAATTTTTTTTAATTTATTTTTTTATGACAGTTGCAGGAGAGGAGTCAGTTAGGAGCTATTAACAGTTTAATTTATACGGTTTTGAAAATAACATTTTTAATGATTTTTTGAAGGAGTGCATGAGTTAGGGTTAGTTTACAAAGACAAAATATTACTACTATCTCTATATATTTGGTTATCACGAGAGAGAACGTTTTTTTCAATTCTTTTTTTTTTTCAGTTCTTTTTTTTTCAGTAAAGTTTAAGTGGGTGCACACCCTTAATGTGATGTGATGCTCATGCCCTCAGATACATGCAGAAATCCAGTAAGGTCATGATAGGGTTATTGTGTGCTGAAGGTGGGGGCAGTGTGCTGGGATTTCGTGTGTTGGAGAATTCTGCTTGTGCTGATCTCATTGTGTGTGTGTGTGCTCTGTACAGAGGAGCTCTTCTCTACTCCCCTGAGTGCACGAGAGGTTAAGCAGATGTCTGCCACAAAGCATGCTTTTGCCCTTCCTAGTTATGCTAGGCTACATCATGCAGTGGGAAGGAATATGACTGAAGCATTCTCTTTTCCAGGACATCTGCCTGTTTCATATTGACAGTGTATTAATGTAACAATAACTTTTTTTAACATAACAGAGTTATGTAGTGGTGCCTTCTTCAGCTTAGAAACGTCTTAAAATTTCAAAAATATAAAAGCATATATTTTAAAAGTAAACTGACAGTGGAAAAATGGTGGTTAAACATTTTGTGCATAATTATTGGTACAACAGAACAGCACATTAAAGGGACACTGAAGGCACCCAGATCACTTCATCTCAATGAGGTTGTCTGGATACAGTGGCCCTATCCCCTTAACCGTGCAGTTTAAAACATTGCAGTTTTTTTTAGAAATGGCAATGTTTACATTGCAGGGTTAAATCTACCCCTTGTGGCTGTCTTCCTAATAGTAAAACTCTGTCACATGAAGCCAATAGGAAAGTATTTAAAGGGACACTGTGGGCACCCAAACCACTTCAGCTAATTGAAGTGATCTGGGTGCTGTGACGCTTTTGCACTTAGTGCTGCAATATACAACATTGCCGTTCCAGACAGCCACTGGGCAGCGCTTCCGGAATCCAAAAGGACTTCCCCCATAGGAAAGCATTGAACATTTACACCAATATTTATTGACAAAATTATTTAGTCTAATCTCAAATTTTACATCCTATCTGAAAGATAAAGGTCAGTAAAATTAGTAATTGATTTTACTTTTGGTCACTAAACATGGAAACACTATAACACTTTTGTTTTCTTGTTTATTCCCATTGTTTTATTGTTCTTTGTGGGTAGGCCTTATTTACCATGTAATGGAATTTAAAAGTGCTTTTAAGCTTTAAAAATGGTTTGATTACCATAAGGGATGATTTTTATTGGTATACAGATTTGTACATATTTATTGGTACACCGATTAGCTTAAAGGGACACAATAGTCACCCAGACCACCCAGAAACTGCTATGTTTACATTTGGGGTGAGGCCAGCCTCTAGTGGCTGTCTTCCGGACAGCCACTAGAGGCGCATCTGTGATGCTGGAGGCATATTATGCCTCCATCGCGCAGAGCGTCCATAGGAAAGCATTGAGAAATGCTTTCCTATGGACACTTTGAATGCGCACTTGGCACTTGCCGCGCATGTGCATTCGGCTCAGCAGACGTCGGCAGAGGGAGCTAATGTTGGCGGGCGAGGAGAGGTCACCAGCGCAGAGGGAGCCCGGCGCTGGATTAAGGTAAGTAACTGAAGGGGTTTTAACCCTTCCAGCACCACGGAAGGGGGACCCTGAGGGTGGGGGCACCCTCAGGGCACTATAGTGTCAGGAAAACCGCTTTGTTTTCCTGACACTATAGTGATCCTTTAAATGTGCTTTCATTCCAAACAGATCTATAGAAAATTGTTTGCCTTGGCTTATTGCTAGGCCTTGGCGCAACTGCTGACATTAAGACATCTATCCTCACGTATGTTAGTGACATGAACATCTTTATTTACATAGCTTATGGTTGAACCACATTAGCTTGAGGCTTGGAAGCCACCAAATGTGGGGTGCCACATTGTAGGAACTGATCAACCTCAAATGGTGTAGAAAGCACTTATGTTAAAAAAAAATGGAACATATTAGACAACTAAGCTATTGTGTTCTATGTAATGGCAATTACAATGTACATTACACATTATTTTATTGTTGCTTACATTCTCCATGATTGGAATGTGTCCATTCTATTTTGTTTTTCATTGCAACATATTGCATGCAGAGATTATAAAACAGTTGGGAAACTTGTTTATAGATGCAGAAGAGGGTTCTTTGGTGATGTCCTTAAAGAAATGGACATTAAGCAATAAGTTAATACTTTGAACCAACAACAGGGAAATCAACATAATAATAACAGCTTTATCAAGAGCATGGAATACAACCTGCAAATCTGCTTAGTCTGAAAAGCAACACTCCAAGTGGGAGCTGACTCCATTTTGAATGCATTGCATAAACAACACATTCAAGAAATCAAGCATACAAAATATATTAAAAGTGCATCTTTCTGCATTGAGCATTTCTTCTGACAAGGAAATGGCTGAAATTTCTCAGCCAATCGTCTGCTCTTTTCCTTTTTTTTTTTTTTTATTGAATCATCTTGCAAATCCCATGATGGAATTGGAGTTCAAAATATATAAACATTGGTCAGTGCACACAAAAACATGAAGATACTTAAAGACTTTGTAGCACACCAGTCAGGCTTGGCATTTGCTGGGCAGCATCAGCTGACACTCTCAGGCCTCCAGGCACCATAACAATATTTTTGAGTTGACGTTGTTATGGTGTTTAGAGTGTTCTTTTAACGAGCAAATCTGATTAGCTTTGAGAATGAAAGAGATCAATAACACTTGCTTAAGTTACAAATTAAAATTAATTCACTTTTCCTTTTTATATAGTGAATGAATAAATTAGGTGGGCCAAATAGCTCTTGTCTGCTATCAACACCAATGTTTAAGGAACACTATAGTGACAGGAATAAAAATGTATTCCTAATGCTATAGTTTTAACTTATCTATGCTAGTCCTCCCCCCTCTTCTGCCCCTGAGCCTCTTTGAGTATTTCTTAGCTATTTGGGCAAATACGCCTTTAGTGTAAAGCACTGTGGAATAAGCTGGTGCTATATAAATACCAATTATAATCTCCTAATAATAATAATGGCTGTCTGAGGCAGTGGCGGATCCAGAGCCTGATCTCGGGAGGGGCACTTGTAGATTATTTAAAAAAAATAATCCTAGCACAATAACCACTACAGCTCAGTGTAGTAGTTATGGTGCCAGTAGTGCCAGAATCCCACCCCGGAGTAAGTAGTCATACCGTTTAAGAACAGTTTGACAACTTACCTGGGGTCTGCTGGGATATAGGGCATAGGAGAAGTGGTGTGTGTTAGGGGTGAAGTGTGTGTGAAAGGTGCAGTGTGTGTGTGAGCGGTGAAGTGAGTGTGAGTGCGTAAGGGTGGCAGTGTGTGTGTTAGGGGGCAGTGTGTGTATGGGGGCACTGTATGTCTGTGTGGGGCAGTGTGTGTATGGGGGGGGGCACTGTATGTCTGTGTGGGGCAGTGTGTGTATGGGGGGCACTGTGTGTATGGGGGGGGTCGTGTGTGTGTGTTTGGGGCAATGTGTGTATGGGGGGGCAGCAGGGTGTGTAGGGCACTGTGTGTGTATAGGTGTGCAGTGTGTGCGGGGCAGTATGTGTATGGGGCAGTGTTTGTGGGGCAGTGTGTATGGGGACAGTGTTTGTGGGACAGTGTTGTATGGGGACAGTGTTTGTGGGGCAGTGTGTGTATGGAGGCAGTGTTTGTGGGGGCAGTGTGTGTATGGGGTCAGTGTGTGTAGTGTTTGTATGTGGGGCAGTGTTTGTGGGTCAGTGTGTGTATGGGGTCAGTGTGTGTGTGTGTGTGTGTGGGGCAGTGTGTGTATGGGGACAGTGTGTATATGGGGACAGTGTGTGTATGGGGACAGTGTGTATATGGGGACAGTGTGTGTATGGGGGCAGTGTGTGTATGGGGGCAGTGTGTGTATGGGGGCAGTGTGTGTATGGGGGCAGTGTTTGTGTGTATGGGGGCAGTGTTTGTGTGTATGGGGGCAGTGTGTGTATGTATGGGGGCAGTGTGTGTGGGGTCAGTGTGTGTAGTGTGTGTATGGGGTCAGTGTGTGTATGGGGTCAGTGTGTGTATGGGGTCAGTGTGTGTATGGGGTCAGTGTGTGTATGGGGTCAGTGTGTGTATGGGGTCAATGTGTGTAGTGTGTGTATGGGGTCAGTGTGTGTATGGGGTCAGTGTGTGTAGTGTGTATGGGGACAGTGTGTATATGGGGACAGTGTGTATATAGGGACAGTGTGTGTGTATGGGGACAGTGTGTGTATGGGGGCAGTGTTTGTGTGTATGGGGGCAGTGTTTGTGTGTATGGGGCAGTGTTTGTGTGTATGGGGCAGTGTTTGTGTGTATGGGGGCAGTGTTTGTGTGTATGGGGGCAGTGTTTGTGTGTATGGGGGCAGTGTGTGTATGTATGGGGTCAGTGTGTGTAGTGTGTGTATGGGGTCAGTGTGTGTATGGGGTCAGTGTGTGTAGTGTGTGTATGGGGTCAGTGTGTGTAGTGTGTGTATGGGGTCAGTGTGTGTATGGGGTCAGTGTGTTTAGTGTGTGTATGGGGTCAGTGTGTGCATGGGGTCAGTGTGTGTATGGGGTCAGTGTGTGTATGGGGGCAGTGTATGTTGGGCAGTGTGTATGGGGGCAGTGTGTATGGGGGCAGTGTGTATGGGGGCAGTGTGTATGGGGGCAGTGTGTATGGGGGAGGGGAGGAGGGAAGGGAGGCTTTTTAATAAAAAACAAAAAAAAAAAAAGTATTTAATAAAATATATTATGTCCCCCCTCCCTTCTTACCTTTATTGAGGAGGAGGGGGGACATTTCTGGATCCCTGGTGGTCCCAGTGGTTCCAGTGAACTCTAGCCCGCGCTCCAGGGCTAGAGTTCACTCTCGCAAGATTTGGAGCGTTGCCGTGGTAACCGCGGCAACGCTCCAAATCTCGCGAGAGGAGGACCCGGAGGAGCTGCTGGTAACAGCTCCCGGGTCCTCTCTCCCTCCCCTGCCGGTCGGCTGTCAGTAATGTGCCTGCGGACCGGGGAGGGAGATCACTGATCACTGATCTCCCTCCCGGTCTGCAGGCACAATGCAGGGCTGGCACTTGGGCAATGTCAGCCCTGCACTAGCCGGCAGGGGAGAATCTCGGGGAGGCAATTGCCCCGTTGCCCCCCCCCCCTGGATCCGCCAATGGTCTGAGGCACCTAAACCTTTCAGAATGGAAGTGTTTCTACTTACAGGGTTAAAAAGAGGGGGACATGGCACCCAGACCACTTCATTGAGATGCAATGGTATGAGTGCCAGAGTCCCTTTAATGTCAACACCAATGTTTATATGTTAAAATGCTTTCAAAAGTAAATTGTTTTTCACAAATTTTCATTTCTTTTAGGTCTGGGAGTGTGGCGAGTAACTGGATTGAGATCTATTCATTTGTAGAAGTACTCACCGAGAGATTTGTGAGGTAACATTGTTTACAGAGATATAGCAGCACTTTCAATGTTATTATTGATCTAGGCATTCTTTTTGTGTACTCGGATCTCCATTGCATCCTGCTTTTATGCATTTGCATTACGCTCGTATTTTATTAACCTTTAGAAATTTTCATGGCTTATGTTTAGGGGTTAAATAATAAAATTATGGTTATGAGTTGATCTTTGAAAAAGCCATCAATTTTCAAGTGGCAGCTGAGATTCAGTACAGATAAATGCAAAGCTATGCATTTTGGAATAAGAAACCCACAAGCCACTAATACATTAAAATGTGTTGAGTTAGGGATAACATTAAATGAAAAGGACTTGGGAACAAGTATAGATAATAAACTAGCCAACAGTATGTGATGCTGGTCTGCCATTGCAAAGGTTACTAAGGTGCTGTCATGCTTAAAAAGGGATGTTGATTTACATGATAAAAATATAATTCTACCTCTTTATAAATCAATGGTAAGACACCACCTTGAATATGTGGTACAATTATGGGCACCAGTTTTAAAGAAGAAGATATTGCAGGACTAGAAAAATTGCAGAGGTGAACTGCAAAATTAATAATAGGGATGGGAAACATTAGTTTAACCCCTTAAGGACACATGACATGTCTGACACGTCATGATTCCCTTTTATTCCAGAAGTTTGGTCCTTAAGGGGTTAAAGGCACATTGTAGTCACCAGAACTACTAGAGCTCAATGTCGTGGTTCTGGTGTCTACGGCTTGTCCCTGCAGAACTAACTTCTATATGTTTTATCAAAGAAAAGGCAGTGTTTACATTGCTGCCTAGTAACACCTCTATTGGCAGTCACTCAGACAGCCACTAGAGGTGCTTCTTGGGTTAGTGCTGCAACTTAGGCCCATCTTGCATTTTCTCCCCCTTCCCTTACTTTTATGTTTCTGTCTTCCTTCCTTCTCCTCCTTGCTTTCCTCTCCTTTCTCTTCCTTTCATTTCTCTCCCACTTTCCTTTATTCTTCTCCCTAGTGCTGAGAGATTCGTAGGTTAGAAATGTTTGGATTGGCAATTTCTTTTCACTATTATATATCTCCTATAGTCCTGGCTCACTTTTGATCTCCTTTGCCTATGACTTAAGTTATCACTTGTGTGTGACTTTATTATACTTGTTATTTCAATACAATCTTAACACACACACATATATATATACCGTATATATATATATATATATATATATATATATATATTACCTTGCTCATAAGTACTTCAAAGAATTGGCTGATAATTTAGGAATGCAGATTCCCAAAATTCTAACAGAGAGAAAACCAAATGTCAGCATAATTCAGATACAAACAAATGCTGCTATACATCAGCTGCAAATAAGATGTATCTTCAAAACTCCTTCTTGGACATAGCAACTCGAGAAATCATGGTCAAACAACTATCCCAGAGTTCCCAGCTTTACATGGAAATCAGTACAGACAGGCATTTGTTTCACACTTCTTTTCTGTCGATATCCTTAGCCATGGACACCAATGCATGTTCTAATGATCCCAAAGGCTAAGTTACCAAAACTAACTATGGGCTGCTGTTTTCACTTTATGGGTGATGGTTCTGGTGTGGAAGTTCAAGTCTGTCTGATGAGCATATAGCTAGGTACAAAGAAGATTGGGGTGAGACCAAATACAATTAAACACCTAACAGTTCAAATACAATTATTATTGTTATGCATCGCCTGCATACATTAAGTTGAACTTTGAGAAATCCTTGTGTATAGAAACCTAAGAAATCATGTTTTCACAACTATCCCAGAGTTCCCAGCTTGACATGCAAATGAGCACAGACAGGCATTGTGTTTCATACTTCACTCTGCATCTCTGCATATACGCTTCAATGGACACTGTTTTATACACAGCTTTTTTGAACCAAATTATAAGCTATGCTCTAAAAGCATAATGCCGTAAATACAGTATATATGGTTGCCTCTCTATTTCAAAAGATATTTCAGGCTGCTACTTAAGTCTGTAAATTTGCCCCAAAGCACATTTTGAGCCATTTCCCTCTGACTGGGAAAATACTTCTCAGGGAGGCCAATTTTCTTCTGTGTGATAAAGAAATGCAAAATGAAACAGATCTCATGAATACACATGGTGGGTAGGCAAGTGGTTAAAAATCTTTCTCTAGCATGTTTTTTAGAATTACGGTAACTTGTCAAACAATTCATCTCCTTGTGGATGCAATTACATGAATGGCGCCATTCAGTCATTATGACGTGCAAATTAATTATCAAAGCTGCTACTATGTTTAGCCATCATCATCCATGATGATCATGGGACTCACTGAAAAAGAGCGTTTTCTGAAAGGTGTATTTTAAAATAAAAATGTTACTAAGCTAAACAAATATTTATTTTGTTAGCATTTCTGAGTGATGTGAGCGCAGTATGCCTTTTTTCAAGCCTGTGAGAATCTTCTTTTCTCAGGTGTTATCATAGCCCTATGATGGTGTGAACTCAAGTACCTCCAGTGATAAGCCGCCAGTGAAGAGCTGCATTGTAATTATGGATCCACAGTGTAGTGCTTAGAAAGACATACAGCTAGTTAAACTGAAATGAAAGCCTTTTATGGCCAACCAGACTGCGGATGAGGGCTGTGGCCTGTGACCATAAAGACACTATATTTAGAACTAACTGCTATATGTTTTAATCCCTCACCTACAGCTGAGGACGTTGTGCTTTCTCCAGTGTGGCTGATTGACTTGTTTTACTGATCTGTCTCTTTGCTAGTATGGTATTCTTTGCAGGGAAACCCAGAAAGCTGTAGTGTTTAATACTGACAAGTCTCACCTAAAAAGCATACTTTTGGGTTGCAGCTTTGAGTAAATATGGTTAGAAATATTTAGAAAAAACGCACATCGGGTGCAAGGCAGAAAATGTCCTACACCTGTTGCCTTAAGAAAGGGGCTAAGTGGATAACCAGGGCATAACCCCTAAGTACAAATATAGAAAAAAAATGAGAACTGGTCGCAGACAAAGAAATGGTTCCAGGACTCACAATGTTATCACTATAGATATTCAGGTCCTATGTGTAGCAAAAATTGAAAGAAAAAAAGAAATGTGAATAAAAGAAAACTTTATTAGATGGCAATGACGTATAGTAGTGCCACAAGAAATAAAAATGAACCACAGATAAACAATTAATTGTGATAGTGTTACGCACAGTGAAAAACAAAATTGTTTAAAAAGCAACCAATTGTTTCAAAGATGTGCATAAGGTGGTGAAAACACTAGATGCAATATTTAATAGCTTGGAGGTAGATTGTATCATGAAATGATTGTAACCAATAGTCATCCACCTGGCTGTTTGATACAAAAACAGTGTTGCCAGGTTCACTATTAGTTCAGATGCTGAGATGCCACGAAGCAGTAAGGCAGGTGGAGGAGGTGGATTGGTGGAGGCAACATTACTGGGCATTTTCCCACGCTAGACCTCATAACTCACTATTCCCCTCCCGGTCAGTATACATACACAAAAGATGGATAATTGGATTATGCATATAACTGAAACCTTTGGTAACCAGCAAGTTGCAATATAATCAGAGTTTTCATCTGTTAAATGGGAAATATCACTTTTCAGGATTTATAATATTATATTTACTTATCCCGTATATTTAACAAATATATATTTGTGAGGTGTGAAAAATAAAATTGGCTATGGAAATTCACACTTTTTGTGTTTCTTTTTCCCCTTGCAAATGGACGTCTCCAGTTTAGCTCCCCTCTACGTAATTATATGTTCTGTCCTTTGCAACTGACAAATTAACATAGAGAGAAAAAGAGAATTTAAATAATCAATGTGAATTTCAAATCTAAATCTAGACTAGTCGAACTTATAGCGGTTCTGTCACTTTCAGTGGTGTTTGCATATTTTGCAAAGACCATCGAAAGTGACAGATCCAGTGTGTGTCTGGTGGCGTTGAGATGTTACTTCGTCCAGCAGGTCCTCTTTAGCTCTGGCACTTCAGTTGCTAGGAGCCACGTAAGTGCTATACTCTGGCCAGTGGTGTATTTTGGATTTGTGCTGCCCTAGGCAGGACGGTGCTAGGGCACCCCTCCCCCTCCATATTTAAATTGTCCCCACCCCTTCCTCTCAAGGCTGCACTTTGACTGACAGACACTTTCTTACTAATGCATTCACTTACATACACTCATTAAAAGATACAGTCATTGGCACACATACTGTTTAACCAACACACACTTTCACTGACAGACAGACACACACTCTCATATACATTGACAAACAATGAAATACACACACTGATTTGACACACTCTGATAGATACACACTATTACTCAGACACACACTGACAGACTCACACTCACTTACAGACGCACACACTCACTGACAGATGCATACACTCATTAACAGACACACACTCTCATATACACTGACAACAATGAAATACACAAACACTCACTGATTTGACACACTCTGACAGACACACACTACAGGGAGTGCAGAATTATTAGGCAAGTTGTATTTTCGAGGATTAATTTTATTATTGAACAACAACCATGTTCTCAATGAACCCAAAAAACTCATTAATATCAAAGCTGAATATTTTTGGAAGTAGTTTTTAGTTTGTTTTTAGTTATAGCTATTTTAGGGGGATATCTGTGTGTACAGGTGACTATTACTGTGCATAATTATTAGGCAACTTAACAAAAAACAAATATATACCCATTTCAATTATTTATTTTTACCAGTGAAACCAATATAACATCTCAACATTCACAAATATACATTTCTGACATTCAAAAACATAACAAAAACAAATCAGTGACCAATATAGCCACCTTTCTTTGCAAGGACACTCAAAAGCCTGCCATCCATGGATTCTGTCAGTGTTTTGATCTGTTCACCATCAACATTGTGTGCAGCAGCAACCACAGCCTCCCAGACACTGTTCAGAGAGGTGTACTGTTTCCCTCCTTGTAAATCTCACATTTGATGATGGACCACAGGTTCTCAATGGGGTTCAGATCAGGTGAACAAGGAGGCCATGTCATTAGATTTTCTTCTTTTATACCCTTTCTTGCCAGCCACGCTGTGGAGTACTTGGACACGTGTGATGGAGCATTGTCCTGCATGAAAATCATGTTTTCTTGAAGGATGCAGACTTCTTCCTGTACCACTGCTTGAAGAAGGTGTCTTCCACAGGGCCGGACTGGGGATACAAAGCAGCCCTGGGAAAAAAAATCTATGCCAGCCCCATAAGTCATTGCACCATATATTGTCGCATGTAATATGTAAGGCTATGTCTTGCCACCCCAGATGATTGAGTAATTATATATATATATACACACACACACATATATATATATATATATATATATATATATATATATTGATTTTTCTAATATAATATATTGGTCCTTTCAGAGTAAAACATTTAATTATACAGTAAGCATACTCACATGCAGACACAGACAATCTCACTGACACACACAAGCTCATTGATACACAGCCTCATAGACAAACAATTTCACTAATATACATAAGCTCATTGACATAAAAACACAAGCTCACTCACTAGCAGACACACACACACATGCAAGCAAGCAAACTCACTAGCAGGCGCACACACACACAGCTTAATGTAGTGGTTCTGGTGTCTATAGCCTGTCCCTGCAGGCTTTTGAATGTAAACACTGACTTTTCAGAGAAAAGGCAGTGTTTACATTGCTTCCTAGTGACACCTCTAGTGACAGACACTCAGACGGTCACTAGAGGCGCTTCCTGTGTCAGGGCGGATTGGCTGAGATCATCAAGCTTGATGATCTCAGTCATAGAGGCAGAGACCAGCATGACGTTGGAAAAAAAAAAGTGAGTAAAACACAATTTTTACAAACACACACAGACACTACGACTGACACACACACACCATGACAGACATACACACACCATGACACAGACAGACACACACACCATGATACAGACACACAGAGACACACACACGACACAGACACACACACCATGACACAGACAGACACACACACACAGCATGACACAGACACACACACAGCGTGACACAGACAGACACACACACAGCATGACACAGACAGACACACTCCCACTGACATACATACTTGTTGTTACCTGTGTGGGTGGGTGGGCAGACTGATAGGTGCCCCTCCCCTTCTGTGACCTTATGTAGCACCCTCCCTTCCTGTGCCCTCTTTAGCCCCCTCCCGTGCCCTCTTTAGCCACCTCCCCTCCTGTGCCCTTTGTTACCCCCCTCCCCTTCCTGTGACCTCTTAGCCCCCTCCCCTCCTGTGCCCTTTGTTACCCCCTCCCCTTCCTGTGACCTCTTAGCCCCCTCCCCTCCTGTGCCCTTTGTTACCCCCCCTCCCCTTCCTGTGACCTCTTTGCCCCCTCCCCTCCTGTGCCCTTTGTTACCCCCCCTCCCCTCCTGTGCCCTTTGTTACCCCCCACCCTCCCCTTCCTGTGACCTTTGTTACCCCCCCCACCCCCTCCCCTCCCCTCCTGTGCCCTTTGTTAACCCCCTCCCCTCCTGTGCCCTTTGTTACCCTCCCCTCCTGTGCCCTTTGTTACCCCCCACCCTCCCCTTCCTGTGCCCTTTGTTACCCCCCCACCCCCTCCCCTCCCCTCCTGTGCCCTTTGTTACCCCCCCTCCCCTCCTGTGCCCTTTGTTACCCCCCACCGTCCCCTTCCTGTGACCTTTGTTACCCCCCTCCCCCCTCCCCTCCCCTCCCCTCCCCTGCCCTGCTCACCTTCCAGCCCAGCCAGCCTTCCTGAAGCTCTCCTTGCGGCCGCAGGGGAAGCTCTTCTGGCGGCCGCTGGGGGAGCAGGCTGTTCTGTCTCTGCTCCCCCTCCCTCGCGCGCAGCTTAATGAGACCGGGGCCGGAATATGACGTCATATTCCGGCGCCGGTCTCTTTCTAGCGCGCGAGGGAGGGGGAGCAGAGACAGAACAGCCTGCTCCCCCAGCGGCCGCCAGAAGAGCTTCCCCTGCGGCCGCAAGGAGAGCTTCCCCTGCGGCCGCCATCCAAGCTCTCCATGCGGCCGCAGGACACCCACATTTCTCCCCGGCCCCAGGTGCCGACGGCCCACCGGGAAATTTCCCGGTATCCCGGTAGGCCAGTCCGGCCCTGGTCTTCCAGAAACTGGCAGTAGGACTGGGAGTTAAGCTTGACTCCATCCTCAACCCGAAAAGGCCCCACAAGCTCATCTTTGATGATACCAGCCCAAACCAGTACTCCACCTCCACCTTGCTGGCGTCTGAGTCGGACTGGAGCTCTCTGCCCTTTACCAATCCATCCATCTGGCCCATCAAGACTCACTCTCATTTCATCAGTCCATAAAACCTTAGAAAAATCAGTCTTGAGATATTTCTTGGCCCAGTCTTGACGTTTCAGCTTGTGTGTCTTGTTCAGTGGTGGTCGTCTTTCAGCCTTTCTTACCTTGGCCATGTCTCTGAGTATTGCACACCTTGTGCTTTTGGGCACTCCAGTGATGTTGCAGCTCTGAAATATGGCCAAACTGGTGGCAAGTGGCATCTTGGCAGCTGCACGCTTGACTTTTCTCAGTTCATGGGCAGTTATGTTGCACCTTGGTTTCTCCACACGCTTCTTGCGACCCTGTTGAGTATTTTGAATGAAACGCTTGATTGTTCGATGATCACGCTTCAGAAGCTTTGCAATTTTAAGAGTACTGCATCCCTCTGCAAGATATCTCACTATTTTTGACTTTTCTGAGCCTGTCAAGTCCTTCTTTTGACCCATTTTGCCAAAGGAAAGGAAGTTGCCTAATAATTATGCACACCTGATATAGGGTGTTGATGTCATTAGACCACACCCCTTCTCATTACAGAGATGCACATCACCTAATATGCTTAATTGGTAGTAGGCTTTCGAGCGTATACAGCTTGGAGTAAGACAACATGCATAAAGAGGATGAAGTGGTCAAAATACTCATTTGCCTAATAATTCTGCACTCCCTGTATTACTCAGACACACACTGACAGACTCACACTCACTGACAGACGCACACACTCACTGACAGACATTCATTCACTCACAGACACTCACTCACTCACAGACACACACACACTCACAGACACACACTTACAGACATACACACATTCACTCACAGACACAAAGACATGCACACACACATTTCCCCCAACACTCACAAATTATTATTTTAAAATGTTTATTCATATCCACCCACCCTACCTCGTAGAGGTCCAGTGGGGCTGCTGCGCAGGCAGGCAGGGGGCAGACTGGCAGCGTAGGTGGCGAGGGAGCTCTAATCTTCCTGCTCAGCTCCCTCGCGCACCGCTTAGTAATGCCGGCAGCCACAGTTACGTAATATTCCGGCTCCCGGCTTCACTAAGCGACGTGCAAGCGGGCTGAGCGGGAAGAGCTCAGGTGAGCATGCTCCCTCACTGACCACCGCGATAGAAGCTGCCGCCCGCCTTAGACAGAGCCTGAATCTCTCAGCCATCATTTGTGATGGCTCCTGAGATTGGACAGAAGTTGACAGCAGAGTTCTGCTTTTTGTCAACTCTTCTTAACCTCAGGCTTGTACATAAGACAAAGTAGTACCTATGACTGCATATAGAAATAGTTGCTATTGCTTGATAAACTATGTTGAATAAAATGAAAAATGGCAATTTACGTTAGCAATTATATTATCAGGCAACTATATACAGTTACTGTTATCTGGATATGGTTAAATTAAATAAAACATCTACTAGCCACATTGGGTTTACATTTCTCAGTAGGTGTGGTAATATTTGACACATCAATGTCACCACAATAGGATGAAACAGCAAATAATGGAATAAAGGAATAATCTCACTAAAACAGAATATGTATTATAAATCCAAACTTGTCAAATTATACTGACTGGATCGTACGTTAGTCCTACTTAGAAGAGTAAACTCCCCAACTGGAGCTGTGTATATTGTATAGGGAAAAAAAATTCTGATAGCCTTTAAAATGTGTCAGTCCATCTCTGTTGCTCCACTTTGCGTAGAGTATGAAAATGACGTGTTGTGTGTCTGTGTTGACGTCATATACAGTATCCTTTAGATACTTTACAGCTGTGTACCTGAACATACAAATTAGTAATTTTTAAAGTCAGACTGCATTTAAATCATCAAGTCCATAAGGATATGTATATACCCATAGCTCTAAGCATTTCATCTCATTTGAAACTTCATTAGGATCAATAAGGAATGCAATAATCTACATTTACTGTAGTTCTGATACACTTTGATATTTTGATTTTGTTCATACATTATTCCCTGTCAAAACATTTTTTAAGGTTATGTATTTATTAAAATATTGCATATATTGATAATAGATATGAAATAAGGTTGTATGCAGGTAAATTCACGCCCTAACCCTATGTGTAACCCTATTAGTGGACACTCAAGATTTGGGAAGGTGGGAGATTTGATGCTTGTGTTTTGCCTGTGTTAGATTTTTAGTTCCATACTTGCTGGCTTCCTAAGGGAAAATATTGGACTACCAGTGATCATCGATGATCTCCATCATTGAAAGGCTACTGCGCATGCACGCCAAAACACCTTACTGCGCCAATGAGATGCTCTGTAGATAAGAATGTGTTCTGCTGCAGGGTTAAAATGGGGAGAACATGGCGTCCAGACAACTTCATTGAGAGTGTCTGGGTACCTGTAGTGTCTCTTTTTAAGTTTTTATTTCAGTTATTTTATGTAACTCAAAAAGAAAGTTTCATCAATTCACTAGAAATCGATGGTCAGTGGGAGTGATGCTTCTTTATTTTGGGTTACCTCATGTTCTTGGCTACCTTCCACATTCTATGGCAAGTTTACTTACAGTTATTCTTTAATAAATAATCCTTATTTCTGCCAGATTTGAGAAAAACAACGCTGATTTGCACGGTGTCATCAAATTCATTCAAGGCGTTTCCTTTAGTTCCAGAATTCGGTTTCCAAAACAATTTTAAACAAAAGGATTTACAATCTAGTGAAGGTCATGTCCTAGTTCATTTTCCCTCAGAGAATTGTGTCACTCTTCTGTAAAGCTTATATAAGGAAAATAAATTGTATAAAGAATGTATATTTGTTAATGTGTTATTGATTGGGTTATGTTCTCTAGGGGTCTGAAGGAATCCGCATTCTTCAACAGTTTTAAAAATGCAAGTTCGTGACTGCATGTAGATCGCTTTCTTCTTACTTACATTCAAGCAGGGGACACTTCTAAAACTTAGCAAAATTAGATTTAATCCTGGAGTTTAATACAACTTCTCATCTTTCCAATAACTAAATAAACAGAAAAAGGTGAATATTAATGGTGTACATCACAAAGTGACAAGCTGTATGTAGCAAAAGAAAAGAAGTGTGCAATAAGCATGTTTGGGTAATAAGAGAGAAAAAATAAAGAGCGGCAAGTGAGGTAGGACATCAACAAACGTATCATAGTGGGAGTTAGATGGGATGGGGTAGGGAAGGTGTATAGTCAGTGAGCTCATATTTTCTTAAAGGGACACTATAGTCATCAGAACAACTACAGCTTATTGCATTTGTTCTAATGAGTATAATCAGTCCATTCGGGCTTTTTGCTCTAAACACTGTCTTTTTAGAGAAAATGCAATGTTTACATTACAGCCTAGCGATACCTCCACTGGCCACTCCTTATAGCTACTAGAGGTGCTTCCTGGGTCAGCACTGTGATTCACTGTATACTCCCTCTGCATGGAGACACTGAACTTTCCTCATTAAGATGCATTGATTCAATTCATCTCTATGAGGAGATGCTGATTGGCCAGGGCTGTGTTTGGCTTGTGCTGGGTCTGCCTCTGATCAATATAAATATTATATTATCATTAGCCAGTCCAGCACAAAGAGTTCCAGGCTGGTAAATGTAATTTTTGTGCAATATTGACTTCTGACACGAGAACGCACAGTATGCTAAAGCCAGACAGTCAGTAGCCACTCAACAACCCCACACACCATTGTTCTCTTCTCAGTCCACCCTCCATGACCACCCTCTGACAAAGATCGGGCTGAAAAAGAAAAGGTACGTATTATGCATTATTTTTGCATTCTTTTTTTGGCATTTGGGGGGGTTAGACCACCATAGAAGGCGGTTACTACAAGCAAAACCTGTGTTTTATTGATTTACTGGTTTTTGGTTATATCAGCTCTTTAAGTCGCAACGTTTACATATGAACTAATAAGATAAGTTCAGTCATCATTTATCTTCCATTAAAGTCTAACTTTTATTTTTTACTAGAATATATGTTAATATTTTTCCGATGCCAGTGAATAAAAATCAGTTAATCAATAGCCTCCATCATAATCCCATGCCTGTTTCAGTTTGATAACAGTTTCTGAAATGTCACCATTGTTTTTTTCACTTTTGGTCGCCTAACCACCCTGAAGTCCCTCTAATGGGTGTCTGGTAGACAGTCACTAGAGATGGAGTTAACCCCTCAAGGAAATTTCTGAGAAACTGCAATAATTACACTTGCAGGGTTAAGGAGATTGTGATACTGCACCCAGACCACTTCACTGAGCTGAAGTGGTCTGGGCTCCTATAGTGTCCCTTTAAGCACATACTCTGACACACCCATTCACTGACAGACACACAGTGGCAGATACACACTGACAGTCACACACACAATGACAGACACACACACGCCACTGACAGTCAGACACACTGATTTGACACACATTTATTGACACACACACATTGGCAGATACACACTTACAGTCACACACATACACTCAATGACAAACACAAACTCTGATTTGACACACACTCATTCACTGACACACACTCATTCACTGACAGACACAGACTGACAATCATCGTCAGACACACTGATAGTCACACAATCAGAGACTCTAACTGATTTGACACACACACACACACACACACAAGCATTAACAGACACACATATGCACTAACAGACACTCACAGACATACACACACACATATACATTCACACACACACTCATTCACAGACATACACACTCACTGATGTACACACACTCACAGGCATACACACACTCACAGGCATACACACACTCACAGGCATACACACACTCAGACACACACACATATACTCACAGAGATACACACAGACACATACACACACTCACAGAAACACACATACACTCACAGACATACACACACTCGGATTCACTCACAATTTATTAATGGAATTACAGATTTTCCACCCAGCCTCCCTACCTGGAGAGCTGGCGTGGATCCGTCCCTGGGGCCCAGTGGGGCTGCTGTGAAGTGGGCGGCTTACCATCTGAAACAGTGAGGGAGCTGTGATCTCTCTGCTCTGCTCCCTTGCGCCACCCGGGCTGTCTACTGATGCTGGGAGCCGGAATGATGTCATATTCCGGCTTCCGGCATCAGTAAACGGCCCACAAGGGAGCAGAGCAGAGAGATCACAGCTCCCTCGCTGCCTCGGATGGTAAGCGGTCATTACAGAGGAAGCACCTCTGGTGCCAGGAAGACAGCCACTGCATGTTTGTTTAACCCTGTAATGGTTTACTACAGGGCCACTGCACCCAGATTACTTCATTGAGATGAAGTGACGTGGATGACTTTAGTGGTCTTTTAAAGGAATGTAAACACTGTAGGTTAGAATGATCTCACCTCGTGCCTCTACCTGGAGTTTGAATTCATTTTATTATACAATTATGGCAAGTCAAAGCTAACAGCAGGGGTCTTGGTCTGGACACTCCCACAAGATATCTTTTCAGGATCTCCACAGGCCTTGGTTCCAGAGATCATGAAAAATGCTAATTACAGTGTACATACTGTGGAAATCAGTGGATAATGTTTTCTTCAGTTAGCTGAATTGTCATATTAATTCATCTTGTCCATCAAAATGCCAATTAAGTAGTCTGTGAGCAATTCTGAAGAAAATATACTGCATTATAAACTGGTGTTCTAATGATGATATAATCATTCTGCACGTCTGTAAACTCAAGATCACTGATGAATTCCTTTTTTTCGTTAAGGTCTATTTTTCCATCTTCATTTTCCTAATTGCTTAACATACAAACGCAGATAAAAAAAGCCAAACATAATATCATGTTTTCTGCTTAACTAGTTTTTAATTGGAGGACCAAATTGGATGCAAACAAGAAATTAAGAATCCATTTATTTATGCAGCTAGACTCACGAATAAAAAAACTGCTCGACCTATTGAGGCCATCTTATTCATCTCTATTCTAGGTCAATAGAAAGTAATAAAAGATTGTCTTGTTGTACTTCTACTTTTTATTTTCAATTAAAAATAATAATGCTTTATGAAGTGTATGGGTCAATGTGCAGTTCAGAATTCATTGCTCTCGCTGCCAAGTGCAATCAGTCTTGATAAACTGCACTGTTGTATAACTGATAATTATCTTGTATGGCTATTTTTGAAGCATGCCAAATGCAGTCAGACTTGCTTAATCCATGCTTCGTTTATCCAGATGCCAGGCTGTATGCAAGTTTTAAAGGGTAACCAGCCTTCCAGAAACATTGCATGTTATCTAGTTAGACTAAGACTGTTGAAATCAGAATCAAATCTGTGTCCATGTAGTTACATCTCGCAGCTCACTCAGTGCTTGGTGTGTTCCTTCACTCTCCCTGTCTGATGCTCTGAGCTGAGGCTGTTCATGCATACTCATATTGTGCATTTGAATACGAATTATGGACAAGACAACTCAAATCACATTAAACATTGACAATGTCACACGGCTGAACAGTATTACGTGTAGTTGCTTTGAACACCCTGGTATTTGAATTAAACATATTTAAATAAATAGAAATATTAATGTTGCGATACACAATATACATATTTATACATTTTAATATGTGTTTTTTTTTAATGATAATATCCTCAATTATCTTTATTCTACCTTTGTTTTTTTTTTTTACATTTCTGCTTCCTGTGTCTTCCTAGTATGTACTGTGGAAGAGGTTTTGATTTGTGCTGTTTCAAAAGATGTGCAGTGAAATTGTTAGTCAGAAAACCATCTACTGTGCATCTTACTGTCTATTAAATGTCTATTAAAATGTGTAACCATTTATTTATATATATTATTTTATTATTATTATTATTATTATTGTGGCGGTCTACCTGGCACCCTGACTGGGTACCTCCGCTAATCGCTGCTTCCTAGTATCCTTAGTACTATAAGCACCGCACCCGACACCATAAGCACCGTAGTCCCCTTAGCCTCCGCAGCTTGGCTGGTGTCTTGTCGTCCCTTCCCACCCTGGATCCAGCTCCCAGTGGGAAGACCTCTCCTCCAAGAGAGTATAGCCATATAGCCCTTAAAAGAGCTAGTGATATAGCAATCCAAAGATCAGAGATATAGCTGGTATAGATTTCTTCCACACACTTGAGACGAGGCTCTATGCTGGGGATGGACTGATTTATTGGGAGCCACACACGGCCTTTTATGTAACTCCCCATGCAAGGGGTTTCCTTAATCACATTCCAGGTGCATTCTCCGCTGGACCTGAGAGAGAACTAATTGCAAGCAAACATCTAAATTAAATTATCTCCTAGTACAGAAAACATGCAATATAACAATACCTCAAAAGTACCCCCAAAACATATGAAAACGCCACAAAACCCCTGATAACCCCGATCTGGGTGGCCAACATATCCAAAAATCACCCAGATCGGTTCAGGGGCTCAGGATTTTCATGGAAGTCAATTATTTGACCAACCGTGCACATCCTATGCCCAAAACATGGCTAGCGGTCGGTCTGGTTTTAAAAACAAACTACCGAAAAAAGACAATAGTCTTACCCTGGAGCTTGTTCACCTTGTTCGCTGGAATGTTTCCACTGAACAGTGCCCTTCTAAGTGGTGTAGAACCAAACACAGGTTGAAGCTGGAAGTCCAAAAGTGTTCAGGAGTTACTGTGTCCAATTTCAGTTCCATGAGATTGATTCAAAAACAAATCTGCCTGCGTTCGCGCAAACAGCGGCCACCCAGACGACAATTAGAACACTGCAGTGGAACGTGTTACAAACAGTCAATGTTTTTTTGTGTTTTTTGTATAATTCTTGTTTCCGTTTGTGACCCAGAGTCAGAGTCCTCACTTCTGATTATTCTATCTGGTTTCTATGTTTTGCATTTGGATGGTTAAGAGATCACACAAGTGGACAGTTTTTAGTCCAATGTAGGGAGAAGACATAGTTGGTATCCCCTTAAATGTAAACAAAATAGAGGATTCTGGGAATTTTTGCTTTTAATTGGGCAAGGTTGTAAACAATATGACAGATCATCGTATTGCAGTGACTGAGAATATTTCGTAATGGCAATCCTTGTCGCTTCCCTGCTGTGACTGAAAACTTGTACACAATTAGCAGCAGCTGTGAGCTTTCCACTGTGAATAGTCAACACCGGTCAATCAATAATGTGCCTTAGGGACCATTGACCTAACAAATATTTACAAAAAAGAGAAAGTGTTGAAAATGGAATGTGGAAGAGCATTAACTTATCTTTTTCTTTGTTCTGTTTTTCAGCCCACGCATGAGACTGTCCTTCATAGTGTTTTCTACACAGGCAAAAACAATCCTCCCACTGACAGGTGACAGGTACTGTGTGTTGGGTTATATTTTTGGGGAATATGGTTGGATAACTTGTTTTATTTGGGCAATTTAAGTTTAAAATAAATATTATTTTGATGGAGTAATGGACGCATGTCTCTTTTCAGCTTATGTAACCATGTAACTAGTTCACACATGTAATATCGATTGCTATAGCTATATCTTGTATGCATTCCCACGTCTCCCTTGAGGAACCTCCACTAGATGTGGTAATCAATCAATTGAGAAGTAGCAAACATGTATGCTGGTAAATTTTAACGTAAGTGGTAACGGTTTTATAAAGCCCTTGTTATTTTATGTGTGCTTATCTTTTATTACGGTTATTGCTGCTGTATTGTACCAAGTGTAGCCAGAACTGTACTGGTATTTCTTGTACAATTGAGAACTGGAGGTCTTGCTGTCTCAAACAGAAACAAAATTGAGAATCGAAATGCTCTAATGGCTACTTAAAGGGACACTCCAGGCACACAGACCACTCCTGCCCATTGGAGTGGTCTGGGTGCCAACTCCCACTACCCTTAACCCTGCAACTGTAAATATTGCAGTTTTCATAAACGGCAATATTTACCTTGCAGGGTTATCTCCTCCTCTAGTGGCTGTCTACTAGACAGCCACTAGAGGGTACTTCCGGGATTAACCCCTTCAGGTTTAACCCCTTCAGCAACTTGGGATGGTGGGTGGGAGGGAGAGGGGACCTGCAGTGCCAGGAGAGTCCCTTTAAAGGATGAGTCCCTTTAAAGGATGACTCCAGTTGCCATAATCACTGTGGCATGCTGTAGTGATTTTAGTGCCAAGAGTGCCATTGCACCCCTTAATGTAAGTAATCAAACCATTTGCTGATGGTTTGACAATCTACCCGTAGTCCAAGTGGCTCCACTCACCTCCTCCATGAGAGTCGGAAGCTCTCTGCATTGAGCTAAGTCTGCTGACCTTAACTTATAGGCTGAGAACGATTGGCGGACACATCCAGCCATTGAGGTGACCCTACATGGTAGAGCTTAGCACTGGAGGAGTCCAAAAACTCCTGGTAGGAGCTTTTGGATCTGAATGGAGGAAGAGACCAATAAGAAAAAGTTTGACTACTTCAATTGAGGCAGCCACTGCAGTGTGCTGTAGTGATTATGGTGCTTAAAGTGTTCCTTTAATGTCAGTTACAGCAATGATAACAAAGCCAAGGTCCCCCCAGAAGAACTACAACTATCTATGGTACAGGAAGAATCTGCACAAATATGTTTTATCTGTTAAATTGTAACAACGAGGGATAGACATTGTTCTGTAGTGCATGCTGGCTAATGTCATCTGGAGATGCAGAAAAGGCAATGGTACATTACATAAATCAAATAACGTTCATTTATTTCAGAACGTAAAACATTGCTTTCACTTTTTAAGTATGTGTGTATTTTGTTTTAAATTGTAAATGAGGTGCATATGTGTTCTAACTAGTTCAGCTGAATTTTAATGACATTTATCTGGCAGCTGTTTGTAGCCACTTTTTAATGACTAGCAGAATAGGTTAAAAAAAATGTGTTGTTTCACACAAGGGTATTGTTAGGTGGCAAAAAGACCACAGGGGCTTCATCTCATGGGTATATTGTATGCCCCCTCACTCAAAAAATGGCTTAAACCCTTACTGAAACCAGCGGTCCATATACCATGGCCCAAGTGAAACCCTAAACCATGATATGTTCACATTGTGCCACCATTCTTTTCATGAATTCAGAGTATTACATTAAAGGGACACTATAGTCACCAAAACTATTTTAGCTTAATAAAGCAGTGTTGGTGTATAGATCATGCCCCTGCAGTTTCACCGCTCAATTCTCTGCAATTTAGTAGTTAAATCACTTTATTAATACAGCCCTAGTCACACCTCCATGCATGTGACTTAGAAAGCCTTCCTAAGCACTTCCTGTAAAGAGTCATCTAATGTTTACACTTCCTTTATTGCAAATTCTCTATAATTTAGAATTTCTTATATCCTGCTCTGTTAATAGTTTACTAGACCCTGGAGGAGCCTTAGGTATGCAATTAAAGTTCAAATTACAGGGCAGGAAATAAAAAAATCTAAAGTATGTTACATCTGATTAAAATTGAAACCATCTTTTTTTCATGCAGGATGTGTGAGTCACAGCCAGGGGAGGTGTGGCTAGGGCTGCATAAACAGAAACAATGTGATTTAACTCCTAAATGGCAGTGAATTAAGCAGTGAAACGTCAGAGACATGAACTATACACAAAAACTGTTTCATTCAGCTAAAGTTGTTTTGGTTACTATAGTATCCATTTAACCTTTAAAACTCCACACCTGTATTAACCCTTCACTGCATTGAAATCCTGTGCCCACAGCACTATGGCATTAAAGTGCCGCTACTATAAATTATTATAATTGTGGGTGGCATTTCCCTCTCAATATTACAGGGCACTAACAATGAAATGGTGGCAAAATGTTGTGCAGACATTTTCAGGGGCACACTGGGGACCTCTCCCTCCTCCCCCTTTCTCCCCTCCCCATGAATAATTTGAAAGAATACAAATACGTTTCACACCTTCATTTTCCATTGCCTAGGTGTATTTTCTTATATAGAGAGGGTGGCAGCATGCCTGTGCAATAGAGGGGGCCCTCCCTTTAACCCCTTAAGGACCAAACTTCTGGAATAAAAGGGAATCATGACATGCCACACATGTCATGTGTCCTTAAGTCCATAGTATGTGAAATTTAAAATGAGATGTTCTTATAGACTAAAATACTTTGCTAAACCCTGAATTGTATAGAGACAGAATTCTATGAAATAGCTGGATTCTCATATTTACTATATTTTTTTTTTACCTTTTTTGAGGCTGATGACGATTTCTGCATTTCCTCATATAGATTAATTGAATCAATGCAGAGCGTGGAGATGCTGAACATCAGTACCGCACCCAAGAATAACCTCTAGTGGCCGTCTGAGTGACTGCCACTAGAGGTGTAGCCAGGCTGTAATGTAAACACTGCCTTTTCTCTGAACAGGCAGTGTTTACAGTAACATGCCTGCAGGGACTAATTGTACTCATTAGAACAACTACATTAAGCTTTAGTTGTTCTGCTGACTATAGTGTCCCTTTAAATCATATAAACATTTAGAAGACATGTAGCATTTTACCTGAAATAGAAACTGCTCTTTGCAGCATCTTCAACAATTAAAAAAAAATCACAAGATAAAAGCTAATAATGATGCAACATGTATTTTAAAACACAGGATGTTTCCTCATTATAACTTTATTTTATGTGCAATGATTAACTTGATGATAGCCAGTTTCGTCATGCCAGGGTACAGTCATATCTTGTTTGGTAATATTTGTAAACATTTCTGCTCAAATGATTTTGAAACAGACTGTTGATGTTTCTGACATTGTTATAGCTGCACATTGCACCCACATGTTGTGATATGTTCAATATCTTTGTTTAAAGGGTAACTGTCACTTCTCTGAATATTTATAATGCTTACTTACTCCCTATATTTAACAATGTGTGAGGTGTGAAAAATGTAATTAAATATAGGAACTCACACCTGTGTATTTACCGCAGTACCTCTATCTTGGAATCCCTATGAATCATTGGGAAAAGCTTTCACCTTCACCTGTCAGTCAGCAAGAGAGAAAAGGAGAAACGGAAATCTTGCGTTTCTTCCTCCCCCCTAATAGCAATGTAAAGCAATGTAAAAGCAATGTAAAAGACTTAACTTTTTTTTTATTTTTTATTTAATAGAAAACATGATGATTGATTTTTCAATGGTATAATTTCTAGAATTAATGACATATCGTATTTTGTAGCATGTACTGATATTAAATTACCGTACATAACTATGTACATGTCATTTGTTTGTGAAAAATGGAAAGAAAATTCCAGTGCACAACCTGTAGCACACATATTTATTGTACTCCAGCCTAAACAGAGTTCTTTTAGTGCTCATAGCTGTCATTTGTTTGTAATTAATACCAATCATCTTGTCCATGACTCATTGTTTCTTGTAAAAATATTGTTAATCAATGTGATGTGTATAGTAGTGGATGCATGGAATGGTTATACAACAGAGGTGGTATGATTGATTTTCACATGGTGAGGGTTAATTTGGCAGCCTTTGAGTTTCACTAACCTCCATGACCACTTCTGCTTCTAGAAGGGGTCATGGTGTCAGGAATCGCTATTTGCAGCATTTCTGTTTGGAACACTGCACATACAGAGAAAAAATTACTTTTGTGGGGATGAGTGGGGCTAGGTACACCACTGGCACTAAGGCATCCCAGGACTCTGTTCCAGGCTGCCTAATGTGAAATCTATGCAAAAATGACGTCTCTTGTCAGTGCACACTGCATGCCGGCGAGAGATATTCTCAGCTTAGGCTCTTAAAGAATGCACTGACCGCACACCTGTAAAAGGGAGCCTTAATGCCCTCTCACCGTCTCCCTACATTGAGAGATATTCTATTACATCAAACAATTAATCAATGCAAATGTCCTGCAACTAAACACAGTAAAAAACAGAACACTATTGAAAACTTCCACTTCCCCCAAGGATGGCCGTAATATAATTAAAAATATAATATAATTACAATTAACGATATATACACTACTGTTTAAAAGTATGCTGTTCTGAAGGCATAGGGAGGTCATACCAAATTATGTTTTAGACTTTTCTTCTGTTTATTCACTTTGCATTTTGTTAATGGATACAAAGAAAGCTATTGACTTTTCTGTTTTTGAAAGCATTCTTACTGTACAGCATTTTTTCACACCTGTCTAAAACTTTTGCATAGTTATGTATTTTGCTGTTGTTTTACTTCACTAGGCTATGAGCATAGTATCAGAAGTATCACAGTTGTAAGTAACTGTTCCAAAACCACATCTTCCTTCCGGTCTTCGTGGGACACTAGATTTATAGAGAAGCTGTGGTCTACATAAATATATACACTCCTCTCCATTTCCACGCCTCTTAAAATTCAAAGACTTTTTTTTGTGATTGTCATCGATTCTCCATGCACCATAACAACTTATGCTCATTGAATAGGATTCTCTGGGCACCATGAAAACGTATGCTCATTGCAGAGGGTATGATGCAAGGAGGTCCCTGTTCATGGATCCTTACATACAGTCTCTTATAACTGCAGCAATTTGATGAAATCGCTGCGGATTTAAGCCTGCTCTATTTGTGCCTAATGTCAAGAGGCGAAATTATAATCAATCATACTTTGTCCATACTTTGACCGTTAGCCCTAATTCACTGGAACTGTTTTGGGCATGGGGCCATGTGCACAGGGGGGTCCAAAATAAGACTTCCAGGAATTTCATGAACCCCTGCTCTGATCTGGGTGATTTTTGGATATGTTCAGATCAGGGCTATCAGGGGATGTACGATTTATGGGGATATGTTATGTTTTTGGGGTACTTATAAGACGTGGTAAAATATGTGTTTTTTATGCTTGGGGATAATTACGTTAATAAATTATCTACCTTAATTGCATCAAAGGCAGAGGGGAGGGATTGTGTGCTGTATGTGGGAGTGTCAGGCATTGTTTCATTGTTTCTATTGGTCTGTACAATTTGTGTCCTGTGCCCCATCAGGTCCAGTGGGTGTTCCTCTGGCCTGAAAAGTTGTATAAAAATCCAACCTGTACAATTAAACTCTCAGATCATCTTGCACCTTCTTGAAGTCTTGGCTCATGTTTGGCGGGTTGGAGAACTACACTCTGGGGATTACTATAATCACTAGACTCCCCTGAGTATAATCACTAAGCTCTTGTAAGAGCTGTTCCTGCTACGCTCTCAGCACTAAGAGAGGCCTACCCACTGGAAGCTGGATTCTGGTCTTCGGTCCAGTGTGGGTGGAGGACGGCGAGACCCCAACCAAGCTGCGGTGGTTCGTAGGGTTTACGGAGGTTATGGTGTTCCAGTGCAGTGCTGATGGTACTCACAACTACTAGGAAGCCGCGATTGACAGAGGTACTCGGTCGGAGTGCCAGGCGGTCCGTCACAGGGTCCAAGATCTTTTCCTTCCAATGTTGTAAGGTATGTAGTTAGTCCACTGCATAATACCAAAAGAAGAGGAGGTGATAGAAATAAACTTCAAAGATATTGGGGTGAAATAAAGAGTGATAAAAGTATTGTATAAGCCTAGGGAAGCCAGTGGGGAAGACATGACTGACCAGGAAGCATTCAGTAGCTATGCTATATGAATGGAATTGAAAACTCAAATAAGAAGAAATTCTAAAAAGGCTTCGAAAAATTTGAACAAAATATAGTGTGCAAAGAAATATTGGCTGCATGCAGTCTCTGTTCAATATTTTACAATTCCTGCTGTACAATTCTATTGTGTATCTATATAGCTTCTGTGAGCAAGAATGATAGATGGTGGGGTGACAATAACAGTATTGATCCCCAGTTTTTTTGAATCAATAAGATGTGTTAATAAAAACCAAATCGAATACATTTAATAATATTAAAATATATAAGATTGATATTTACAAGTTCAGGTGATAGTTCAAATTGTTGAAATTACCAGCTCTAGTAGTGAGTTCTCAGCACACCAGGAAGTAGCTGAAACCTCAATTCAGGTACTTTCTCTAATTGTGAATGTTTGAATACTGAACATTATTAACATTATCACTATTATGACTACTATTATAATTATTTTTATTATAACTACTGTTATTATCATTTTTATAGTAGCGACATATGCCCTAGCACTTTACAATTTTAATGTGGGGATATAACAGAAAACAACTATTAAATGGCCTAACAGGAGTTTATTGAGGACTAACCTTATAATCATATAAACCATTTACCATAAAGCCTGCCCTACCACAGCATTTTACTCTTTTTAAGGCATGCTAGCGTTCAGCCTCTGTTGTCTTACTATAATCATCACTTGTGGTTTTCCAAAATGTTAGGATACCGACTGCCAGAAGATGTGGAGACTTGATTGGTATACATTCATAGTGCATATTTAGATCTCAGAGGAGTGCGTCATGCTACTGCTAAATATCACGGTCAGGTCGGCAGTATTACAGCCCCAGGCTTATCAGGGCAATGGCCTGTTAAAATGGTACCCTAAAGATTAATTATTTTTGTAAGTCACAATTTCATCACAAATAGACTGGCTGCATACCTCTGGATACAAAGGACAAAACACTCAAGCTTTAACACCCAGATACAGAAGTAGGATCCAGAATTCCTTTCTGCTTTATCTCCCTCAATGGCTCACTGTCGACTTAAAAATAATTTCCTGTCCTAATATGTTTTATACCCCACCTCCTATAGACTGCAAGCTCGTTTGAGCAGGGTCCTCTTCAACCTATTGTTCGTGTAAGTTTTGTTGTAATTGTCCTATTTATAGTTAAATCCCCCTTCTCATAATATTGTGAAGCGCTACAGAATCTGTTGGCGCTTTTTTTGGTTTTTGCTATATAAATGGCAATAATAATATTAATAATAATTTGTCAAAGACTGAACTCTTTGCCCTGAATACCACCTGATATCCCATTGTAGTGTATATTTAGTTAGGGTTGCGGTTTGTGTTGTGGCAAAGGCATGCAGTCTTGTCAAAACTCTGGAATAATTGCTTTCCTCCTCTGCCCTCAATCCCGTAACAAACCATTTAATGGCATTATAAGACAGGATGCAAGCTTCCCAAATGCACACCCCTTGCATTTCCTCTCTGGAAGTTTTTGGGTTCTAATGACTCCAATCAGTGTATTAATGTGCCTAGTATGGCATGAGATAATTGTTTGCATTTGATGTGATCAACCTTAGTGGAAATGCCCACTGTGGTAAATAATAGCTAGTATTCACCACTTCTACTTTGCATTTATGGCCTAATGTGCAGGGGCATGAAACTGCATGTTAAGAATAAAATATGTGTCATTGTGACTTAAAAATGTGTCAACCCCTATTTTGATGGAACACGTTAAATGCTGTCTATCTCACAGTAGCAAAGCTCCCTGTTCCCTGCTCTTCTGCCCCTGTCGCAGTGTATTGACTGGGGAACTTTTCCACCCGAGCAGGCTGCAGCCCTTCTTCCAGGCAGTTATCGTTCCTTTTGCCTATTCCACTGCAGTCTTTCTTCCAGACAGATATTGTCCCCTCTACCTTTTCTGCTGCAGCCCTTCTTCCAGGCAGGTATCCACCTCTGCCTGCAATTTAATTTCTATTGCCATTACAAAGGCACTTGTGGCTCTCTGACCTAACTCTCTTGATTTATCCTGGGGCTAAAGGGTTTATGCAGCCAGCCAACAGATACGACAACTCTGTGGTTGGGATCCCTAAAAATCCATACAGGACACCATTCCAAATGGAACTAACATACAATACTTTATTTTACTTGGGACTAGCCCATACGCTCATTACATATACATTGCTGTGACAAACATAAAATTAAAATAACCAAAACATGTCACAAAATATACAGGAAATTATAATAGCATAATAACATTTTCTAAAGGGATGGGGAAGACATTAATTAACAGAACATATATCTCCTGCCTGCAGAATTATCAATATGCAAATCTACCTGAAAATGTAAATTAGCAATCCTTGCTATTCAGGTAGTGCATAGAGCAGTTGCTAGATCCTTGCAACCAACAGGTGGCTCTGTACAGGCTCCGCAGCCAAATTCACCTCCTAGTTGATTGCAATCATTAGCAATACAGGAGAACACACTAACATTTAACCCCAAACAACCAAATTACACACACACACACACACACACACACCCTGCTCCCACAATTGACATTTAAACATAGGAATAGTCCAGGGCCCTACATAAAATGTCCTTATCTAACCCCAGGTGATGGTGACTACTGTCACACTCACCATTGTTGTTAGTTACAAACACAACACTCCAATGTCCATGTGTTATACTACATTGAAAAGTAAACAGTAACAAATATCCAAATGTTTTGGAGTGTTCTTAGGTCTGCTTCCCAATTTTGCTTTTGCCAGACTTGTAAATGTGGCATTGTGTACAAAAAATATATGTGAGCATTTGCAGCATGAATTTGTCTATTCTGTTTACTAATGAAACAAAACATGTGTGAGTGTATATGTATGTGTGTATATATATATGTATGGGTGTATATATATATGGATATTGCAAAACATATTTATCTGCTGCATAAAAATGGTTTGATTGCTACATAGTAAACTGATGCATCTGCCAAATTGTAAGCCGGGCTGATGTTGTCGGCCAATTTTGATGCAGGTTCAACAAATATTTTTTCAGACATTTAGCAATTCAGTTGGTACATAGAAACATCTGTGGGCTAAGTGAAGCAAAATAGTGTGCCAGAATACAGCGTTTTCTGATGATGATGGAGTGTGTGAACAAAGTCAGTGTTTAATATTCATGGTCACATGGACAAAATATGATATAAACTTTTTTTTTTCTACATAAATTTATCATTATACAATTGATATTGTGCCAAAGGAAACTATCACATCTTTTGGAAATACATCATTTAATAAAACATTGAAGATTTCCTATAACTTCTGTTTAAAAAAAACCACTCCGGGCACCATAACAAGGTCATTGAAATTAAGTTGTTATAGTACCAGGACCTTTAGGGGTTAAACAGTTCATGAACGATTAAACCCCAAAGTCTCCTCTCCAGCCCTGGACTGCCCTGCCCCCTCCAGCATCCACTTGCTGGAAAGTTTAAAAAAGGAAGCCTAGGGCTACCATGGGTAGGGGCGCTGCTGATTGGCTTGGACCAGCCAGCTGGTGCTCTCATACACTCAGTGGCTCCACATTCATAAAAACAGCTTGAGAAAAATATGTATTTTTCGCAGCTAATTATTATTATTATTTTTATTATTATCAGCATTCTTAAACAACTATCACCTTTATAATTGAGCAATCTGATAAGGAATGTGTTTGATTAAATTTTGTTGTTTTTATAAGGTAACACAATGCTCAGGACTTTCAGATACCAAAAAGACCTCATTAAGATGAAGTCATTATGGTGCCCATAGTGGTCCTTTAAGACCCCACCTCTTAAACTGGAGACATCATAATGAGAAAAGTTTCCACTCCAACTACACCATTATCTGTCCAAAATGGCTAATGGCACATTGACAGGGCTATTAGTGAGTGGCATGACAGAAATCATCCATAACCATGTGATCACTGCCTTTTATTGCATGGGGTAAACATGCACAGCTTGTTAATGAATACCACCAACTTTCAATCAATATACAACCCCTATAGCTTTAGTCTAATCCAGAGATAGGCAAACTTTGACACTCCCAATGTTGTGTACAT
This sequence comes from Pelobates fuscus, assembly GCF_036172605.1. Taxonomy (NCBI): domain Eukaryota; kingdom Metazoa; phylum Chordata; class Amphibia; order Anura; family Pelobatidae; genus Pelobates; species Pelobates fuscus. The sequence goes on from NC_086322.1 coordinate 228,382,351, forward strand.
CCGCCCTGATGCAACTGCCAGTTTTATAGGCCTAGGAGCATTATAGGAGATGGTGTCCACAACATCTGGTGTGCAAAACATTGCCTACCCTCCTGCGTCCGATCATTAGACTGACGCTATAGAGGCTACTTTTCTTGGAACACACTTTAATTAGTATATAGGTCTACAACATCACTATGACAATGGATTCACAATATTACAGTGACACATTAAATCTAAAAACCACCAGGATTTATTTGATGTAATGATTTTTGTTATGTTACGTAAAGAGGTTACGTGCTACTTATAAAAGGAAAGTAATGATGGCAATAGCTATTAACTTCAGATGCACATGTTGATCTGTTGGTTTCAAGACGGCAACCAAGAGGTAGCCAAGTTGAATTAACTTTTTCTGGAATTATGTATTTATTAGATTTAAATCATGGTAGGGTCAATTTATATTGCTTAAAAACTTATGAAGTTTTTTTATATTAATATTTTCTAATATGTACTTTGTGTTTTACAGAAGCAAAATTGCAAAGGGACTTCAAGATTTGCATGACGTAAAGCCAGCAGGGGAAACATACATGCATGAAGGTTTTATGCTGGTAGGTTGTGTTGAAATATATTTTTTTTTCAATCTGTTTGCACAGGACGTCCGACTAAATACTTTGTTAATAAATATATAGTTAAATATGTAATTATGCTGGAGCATTTAAGGGTTATTTAAATAGTATGTAAATATTTATTACCATATAAATCTGGTAATTTTATGCACCTTAAATGTAGTTTTTAATTTTAAGGATGATCGTCACAAAATTCCTTCTTACGCATATGTATTATAATCCCTCCCTGTAAGAAAAGTCCACATATAAAATATATATTATTTACATTTTTATTGTACCTTTAGTATTGGAATATCTGTAAAAAAAAAATCATATTGTTATTGCTTTCCTACGGCATAATCCATGATGGTGATATTATCTTTTTTTCCAGGCAAACGAGCAGATTGAGAAGGCAGGAGGTAAGAGTACCGCGAGCATAGTTATCGCTTTAACAGATGGCATATTGGCGGATCAGATACCAATACTGACAGTAAAGGAGGTTAGTATTATAATTACTATATGTATTGAACTTAAGACACTGTTATATTGTTGTCTGTTGAACTGACATCTGTGTTTTTTATTTAGGCTGATAAAGCTCGTGATATGGGGGCAAGAGTCTACTGTGTTGGGGTAAAAACGTTTAAATATGATCAGGTGTGTATAATCAAACATAAATGTAATGGTATTTATTTTCCCATTGTAATGTAATATGATCCAGCAGCATCAAATGTAAGAACAATCTTTTAATAACTGTACTGATTCGGAATCCCGATTCCCTATCATATGTTTCAGTAGGAGATGTCCTTTACTTCTCAACAGGGCCATATTAACATAGGGGCTGATGGAGCTGCAGCTTCAGGCCCAGGCCCAGGCCCATGGAATAGGCCCATTAAAAAAAAAAAAAAAAATGTACATTTTTTTTAATTTTTTTTAATTTTTTTTTACACACACTACTCTTGGGTTTGCCACCTGACTGGTATTTTAAGGCACAGCCAGTATTTGAGTATTTGAGGCTGCCTGGCCATGACGGTATTGCAGTAATACCAGCAATACAAATGCAAATATTTTTCTCAGTATAAACTGAGATTACTCTGCAATACCAGCACCGGCCAGTAGGGGTCACTGTGTATGGAGAAAGGCAGGGATAGGAAGTTACAGCATCTCCTTGCCTCTCTCTACTCATTGATCTGCAGGGGAGCAGCTACACAGCACAGAAAGTCCAGACAGCTGCTCCCAGCCAGCAGAGACAGACTATAGCTCAGGTATGTGAAGGATGGGGGGAAAGGCAACAGGGAGACATGGGGACACTGAGACACTAGGGGACACTGTGAGATGTGGGGACACTGAGACACTTGGGGACACTGTGAGACATGGGGACACTGAGACACATGGGGATGCTGTGAGACATAGGGAGAAACATTGGAACATGGAGACACTAGGGACACAGTGTCTCTATCTCTCCCAGTGTCCCCAAATGTCTGTGTCTCCATGTCTCCCAGTGTCCCCATGTCTCCCAGTGTCCCCAAATGTCTGTGTCCCCATGTCTCCCAGTGTCCACATGTCTCCCAGCCAGTGTCTCAGTGTCCCCATGTCTCACTGAGTCCCTAGTGTCTGTGTCCCCATGTCTCCCAGTGTCTGTGTCCCCATGTCTCTGTGTCCCTAGTGTCCCCATGTATCCCAGTTTCCCCAAATGTCTCAGTGTCCTCATGCCTCCCAGTGTCCCCATGTCTATGTCCACAAGTGCCCCCATGTCTCCCAGTGTCCCCATGCCTCCCAGCCAGTGTCCCTAGTGTCTGTGTCCCCATGTCTCGCAGCGTCCCCTAGTCTCACAGTGTCTGTGTTCCCATGTCTCTCAGTGTCCCTAGTGTCTTAGTTTCCCCAAATGTCTGTGTCCCCATGTCTCCCAGCTTCTGTGTCCCCATGTCTCTGTGTCCCTAGTGTCTGTGACCCCATGTCTCCCAGTGTCCCCATGTCTGTATCCACAAGTGCCCCCATGTCCCGTAGTATCCTAGTGACATGGGACACACTAAAACATGGGGACACTGGGAGAAATGGGGGACACAGACACTGGGAGACTAGGGGCCTGGGCGATATGAGGACACTGACACTGATACATAGGGACACAGATGCCAGGCTGGCCCTCCAATTCTTTGGACAGACATGCCCCCTTTTTGGGCATGTTCACCCCTTTCGGCAGTTCTGGTCACGTGATTCACGTCAGTGGCCCACCGTTTTACCCTGCCCATTGACTTCCTGCTTTACTGGACACTGCTGTTATCGGCTATGGATTTACTTGAAAGATGAAAGCATAAACTAGAGAGAGATTAGCATAGGGTATGTGTTTTCTTATAGCTGCATCCTTTAAGTTTCCCTCCAACACCAACTCCATCGCTTGAGAGGTATAACTATTTTAGTATTTTTGGTCGATAAGATTCTGTAATTAGGCCGGTCATAATTGTCATCACCCTGGACCCTGGTGACGGTAGATGTGATCAAATACTCCAGTATTGCAGGACAGGAACCCAAAATAGGAACAGCCTAGTGCAGTCAAGAACAGTTAAGAGTGTCTGTCTCATAGATGGTTAATAAAAACAGTTGTGGGACTGACACGTGGATTTACTTCCTTCCTGTATTGGTATGTCACCGTGGCATATATTTGCTGGCCTAGTGAGTATATATATCAAGCTCAGTTATATTTGAGTAACTTTGATTTTTTTTAAAAAAATTGACAATATTAGATAAGCTGCGGTTCAGTTACTCTGAATCAAATACCTCACTACTCAAAAAATTTGTGAAATTATGGAGACTGACTAAACATTAGACAGAAATCTCACGTGGAGGGGACAGCATGCACTCCTCTCATAGGAAAATCATTAAATCACAATCATAGTAATGCCAAACATGGATGTAGTGTTTCAAGCCCTGGGATAAGCCTATACCCCTAGTCACAATGTCCAGACAAAAGGGAATAATTTGAGAGCTGGGATTAGGGGGTGGAAATAGATAGTAGGATTAGGACTGGGATTATAGATAGGATTATGGGTTAGATTAGGGTTGGATTAGCGTCAGATTATAAATAGGATTAGGATTGGATTAAGGATAAGATTAGAGCGTGGATTATGGGTTGGATTAGGGGTAGGAAAAGGGGTAAGATTATAGATTGTATTAAAGGTTATATTATAGGTTGGATTAGGGGCAGGATTAGGGGAAAAGGTATACATTGGGTGTATGATTGTACTCGAGATCAGTGGAAGATAACAAATATGCTGAGTTTCCAGTAGTGGGACACGTGTGGTCTATGAATTTCACCAAAATAAAACACATGTGGAAAACAACCCCACAAAAAAAACAAAAAAAATCTAATTTGTACTAGGTTTGTAATAAAATGGTTAAAGGACCACTCTAGGCACCCAGACCACTTCAGCTTAATGAAGTGGTCTGGGTGCCAGGTCCCTCTATGATTAACCCTTTTTTTTTTATAAACCTAGCAGTTTAAGAGAAACTGCTAGGTTTATAATAGGGTTAATCCAGCCTCCAAATCCTCTAGTGGCTGTCTCACTGACAGCCGCTAGAGGCGCTTGCGTGATTCTCACTGTGAAAATCACAGTAAGAGCACGCAAGCGTCCATAGGAAAGCATTGTAAATGCTTTCCTATGAGACCGGCTGAATGCGCGCGCAGCTCTTGCCGCGCATGCGCATTCAGCCGAAAGGGAGGATCGGAGGCGGTGAGGAGGAGGAGAGCTCCCCGCCCGGCGCTGGAATAAAGGTAAGTTTTAACCCTCGCCTCATCCCTGAGGGTGGGGGCACCCTCAGGGCACTATAGTGCCAGGAAAACTAGTATGTTTTCCTGGCACTATAGTGGTCCTTGAAATGAAAAGTGTCAACATTCTCTTACATAGCTTGCGGGATGTACTTTCTACAAATATATACTTTTGTGTAGCGGTTTTGCATTCTGTGACTAAAATTTAAGTTGTAATCCCAGCATGCCAAATTTTGCATAGTTTCTACTTTAAAACTGTATTCACTCCTTGCAGTATTTACTTTGTATGTTCTAAAAATGAATTATTATATGTAAAACAGTTTTTCAATTTTTTTTATATTTTCTTCCTATTTAATATTGCATTATGTATACATATATGGTATCAAGAAAGCCCTTTTTCTCACTTAAAAAAATGATATATAATATGAAAGGGGGGGATGATGGTTAAATGAATGCATGTCAAAAAACTCCAAAAAAGCCTCGGTCGCAAACTCATTGCTTTTTAAAAAAAAAAAAAAAAAAAAGCTTTGGTCTTTAAGGGGATTAAAGGACACTCCACATGTGGAGAAAATATCATGTGAGGAATTATTCTGATGAACGTTGTCAAACAATTGTTCTTTATGCCTGTTTCTCTGTGTGGGTAAAGTCTATAGTTGGATTTTGAGAAAAATAAAACCAAAACAAAATGATCTACCATTTTATACTGAAGTGTTAATTGTCTAAATGTGTGATGTTCGCATGTTTATTTGATAATTAATGGAAGATATAGAAGCCATATGCAGACATACCATATGCTTGTCCAACTTTACAGTATGTCACACTGTACTCTTGTAGCAATTGCATATTGTCTGTTTTTTTATGTCACTTTTAAATGTGTTTCACACACCATCCTTGCAGAAAATATAACACTTTCCCACTAAAGTTTACTTTCTAAGCATATTTCATTAATTTCCTTCAGCTGATAAAAATAGCCGATTCTAAGGAACATGTGTTTCCTGTAGAAGGAGGATTCAAAGCACTGGGAGGGATCATCAATTCAGTAAGTACTTAAAATAAGACAGCCATGCTTGTGATGTAAGTTTATGTTTTCTGTGGGCGTTTTTTTTATTTATTAATTTATTTATTTTACCCTAGAAAGAGAATTGACATATTAAAAGAGATGGTAATTTTTTTGTAGCTGGACTATTTTAACCAGATAGGGTTATCCACTAAAGTGTGAACTGTTTAGTATTCAAAGTGAGTTCAAAGTTCATTTCAAACTTTAGGCCCAAAAAAGCTAAATAGGAAAATCTAGGCTAAACATGCAAGTTAGAGGATTCAGATTAGTTTTTTTTGGTTTAAACTGTGGTTGAGGGTCCAAGGTGGCCATGAAAGACTCATACAGTTGGAATACGTTTTTGTTTAAAATGTTTTCCCGCCATAGTATTTTAAAGCTATTCAATGCGAAAAATGTAGATCAGTTTTACTGTGAATAGGCTGATGATTGGGGTGGTCAGTATGGATCCATAATTGCAAGATTGCTTTTTGTGGTTAACAAAATGGACAACCTTCTTGCCAGAGATGTTTCAAAGAGTGTGGACTGCAGTATGTAATTGAGGCTGTCCAGAGATTTTAAACTATTGAGCATGCCCAGAGGCAATGATAGAGATCTTCCCCTCTGACCTATAACTTGAGGCAAGTGCCTATTAATATTATTTATATAGCATCAACTTATTCCGCAGCACTTTACAATATTCTGAATGTGGGAGATTTAACAATAAATCAAACATTTACAAAATTATACAAAAATAATAGGTAGACGAGGACCCTGCTCAAATAAGCTTGCAGTCTAGAGGGGGTATAAAAATACAATAGGGCAGCAAAGGGGACAGGAAACAAATAAGGTGGAAAAGTGGCAGAACTGGAGGTGATAAAGGAGTATGTCTCTTTAGGAGAGAGCAAGAAACAGATAAG